>NW_006431382.1:18376-33527 GCF_000325575.1 Pteropus alecto | reverse complement strand
ATTGGGAGCATAGATATTAATAAGGTTTATGTCTTCTTGGTGCATGATTCCCTTTATCATTATGAAGTGTCTCTCAGTGTATTTCTTTACCTTTTTTATTTTGAAGTCTATTTCGTCTGATATTAGTACTGCTACTCCTGCTTTTCTCTGAGTGCCATTTGCTTGAAATACAATTTTTCACTCTTTCACTTTGAGTCTATATTTGTCTTTGGAGCAGAGATGTGTCTCTTGAAGGCAACATATGTTTGGGTTTTGTTTTTTGATCCAGTCTGCAACTCTGTGCCTTTTTATTGGTGAGTTCAATCCATTTACGTTTAGGGTGATTATTGAAATGTGAGATTTTCTTATAGGCATTCTATCTTTTGTTTTCTGGTAGTTCAGTGTTTCCATTGTTTCCTTGTTCTTGTATTTCTGTCATTTTAATTTGGTTGGGTTTTGTGGGTTTTCTCTCTGGTCCTTCTTGTTTTATTTTATATACTTCAGTTCTGAATCTTTGTGTGGAGGTTACCATTAAGAATCTGTAGAGGAAAATTACATATGTATATGTATGTGTATATAAATATGTGTGTGTGTGTGTGTGTATACATACACCTATATGCCTTATCTCCATTCGCCTTTGTGAATTTGGATCTTTGAATCCTCTCCTTATTAGTCATTGTTTTCTCAGCGTGTCCCTATATATGCTGAACGTTTATTACTATCTTGCTATAGCAATTCTCTTCTTAATGTTTAAGCTTATAATGCCCTATCTATTCTTAGTAAGGTTTGCACTCCTCTGCTTCTATCTGCTTGCTAGTCGCCTTATTCCTTATCATATATATATTTTCATCATTTTGTTTTAGGTGAGCTGACCCCTTTCAGTATTTCCTGTAGTGCAGGCATTGTACTGGAGAATTCTCTCAATTTCTGTATGTCTGAAAGGTCTTTATTTCTCCTTCATGTCTAAAAGAGAGTTTTGCTGGATATGTTATTTATGGCTGGTAGTTCCTTTCATTTAATTGTTTGAATATTTGATTCCACTCCTTTCTGACATGTAAGGTTTATGCTGAGAAGTCCAATGATAATCTAATGGGTTTTCCTTCTTCTTTTCTTTGGCTACTTTGACAATTCTTTCTTTGTGTTTGATTTTTGATAATTTTAATACAATGTGTCTTGGAAAAAGTCTTTTTGGGATGAGATAATTGGGAGTTCTGTTGACTTCTTGAATTCCGAGCTCCAGCTCATTCCTTAGATTTGGGAAATTCTTGTTAATTATTTGTCTGAAAATATTTTCTAATCCCTGATACTTTTTCTCTCCTTCATGAATGCCCATTATTCTTATGTTTCCTCTTCTGATGGTATAAGCTAGGTCTTGTGTTTCTCTTTCATTATTTTTCATTCTTCGGTTTCTCTCTTCTTCCTTCTGATTTATTTCTAGATTTCTGTCTTATATATCACTGTTCCTTTCCTTCATTTTGTTTATTCTATTTCCCAAGGTTGCTATTTCTATTTTCATCTCTTTTAGTGTGTTCTTCCTCTCTAGAAGTTTTATTTAGTTCTTTTTCGGGCTTTCCATGTCCTTGTTGAAAATTATTCTGCTGATCTAGTTGTTTTTTCTATTCCTGGAATTGTTGATATGAATTATTTTCGATCTCATTGAGTTTTTTCAGAAGTACCATCCTAAATTCTCTGTCATTTAAGTTGCATATTTCTAAGTCTTCAAGCTTATTTTCTGGAAATTTTTTTCTTTATTTCTGAGCTGCCTGTCACTTTGTTTTTTCATGATGTTTAATGGACTATTTCTTTGCCTAGATAATGGAACTTCATTCTGCTCTTTTTCCAGAAAGAAGGTTTATTATATAAAGGTCTCTCTTTAGCCTGTTGCAAAGAAGGCATATATATCTTTTGGTTTCCAGTAGATGGCATCTAAGTCTCTTGGATCCCTGCTTTATATAAAACTTTAATAATGCCTTTTTTTTCCTTATAGATATTCAATCACACTTGCTACCCTCGGTCTCGGTCCCTGTCAGCGTTAGCGACAGTTTTGGTAGCGTTCGCTCAGATTCCCCTTGAGCTCCGTGGTGTTTCATCTTGGAGGATATGGGAGGAGGCACATTCTGGGTTGGTAGATGGGAGCTGCGATCTAGCTTCCCGTTTTGGAATGGAGTCTAGTAATAGTCAACTGTTGTTTCTCTGCTGTCCCCTGTTTTCCGTTGTCCCCACTTCTCTGCTTTTTGCTCTAATCCCCAGACACTGACACCGGCCGTGTGGAGCTCACAGCTCTCCTAGGCAGAGTTGTTTAGGGAACCTACCACATCTTCTCCTCTCCCCTGCCTCCTGCAGGAAGATATGGCTGTGAGAGACAACCCGACTCCTGGAATTCTGACCTTGGTAGCTCTTATTCACAGATCCCATGCTCAGACATTTTGGTGTGCAGTTTGGGTGTTTTGTTTGAGTTTTAGATGTTCAGCTTATTGTTATTTCAAGGGGAGAGATCTGGGGACATCTGTCACTCTACTAGGTTCCTGATATCACTCTTTTTAAAAATTATTAGTTTCAAGTACACAGCACAATTGTTACGCATTTATATAATGTATGAAGTGTTCCCCCTGATTACTCTAGTACACAATGGCACTACACATTGCTATTACAATATTGACGATATTCTCTATGCTGTACTCCACTTCCCTATGACTGTTTTGTAACTAACAATTTGTACTTCTTTATTTCTTAACCTTTTTCAATCAACCTCCTAAACGTTTTCCCTTCTGTCAATCACCAGTGTATTCTCTGTATCTGTGTGTTTGTTATTGTTGTGTTTGTTTCTTTTTTTTGTTCTCTGTTGTAAATGGTATTTTATTTTTATTATGGGTAAGTAATATTCCATTTTATATAACTACCACGTCTTCTTTATCCATTCATCTATTGATGAACACTCAGGTGGTATACATACCTTGATTATTGTAAATAATGCTGCAATGAACATTAGGATGCTCAGCTTATAATTGTTTTAAGGGGAGAGATCTGGGGACATATCTCACTCCATCATGTTTCTGATGTCACTTTTCTAAAGGGTATTCTTAACCTCAAAGCTGAAATCCAGGAGGCATGGGCACTGCAGGAGGCTTGTTTCCACCTATTGGAAATCTAAAGAAAAACTTCTTCTTATTAACCTGCTAAAGAGAAATTACTATATAATAAATTTTCTTCCTTCCTTCCTTCCTTCCTTCCTTCCTTCCTCTTTTCTTTCTTTCTTTCTTTCTTTCTTTCTTTCTTTCTTTCTTTCTTTCTTTCTTTTTTAAAAAAGTAGATTAAATTCCAATTCATGCCTAGGCAAAGAAATAGTCCATCAAACACCATGAACAATCATGGTGACATGGCAGCTCAGAAAGAAAAAGAAAGACCTTCAGAAAATAAGCTTAAAGATAGAAATATGTGATTTAAATGACAGAGAGTTCAAAATTGTCATTCTGAAAAAACTGAATGAGATTAAAGATAATTCTGATCAATAGTTAAAAAAATCTTAGAAACAAAATTAATTAACAACAGGAATAGTTTATCAATGAGATTGAAACTTTAAAAAAGAACCAAAAAAATAAAAATAAAAAGAACCAATATGGAGATGAGAAACTCATTAAAAGAGATGAAGAATGAAATAGCAACCTTAAGAAATATAGCTGAGTAGATAAAGAAAAAAATAGTGATTGTGAAGAAAGAAATTTGGAAATGATGCAAATAGAAGAAGAGAGAGATTTGTGAGTGAAAATAAAGTCTCTACAAGAACTGTATGACCCCATCAAAGAAAACAACATAAGAATAATGGATATACCAGACAGAGAGGAGAGGGAGAAGGCAACAGACTGCCTATTCAAACAAACAGTCAATGAGAATTTCCCAAACCTATGGAAAAAACTGTATATTCAAATGGAAGAAGCAAACAGAACTCCCAATTATCTCAATACAAAAAGTTCTTCTCCAAGACACATTATTTTATAACTGTCGAAATCTAATAAAGAAGAAAGAATTCTCAAGGAAGCAAGAGAAACTAAGAAAATAATTTAAAATAATAATAAAGGAAACCCATTAAACTATCATTAGACTTCTCAGCACAAACTTTACAAGCTAGGAGGAAATGGAACCAAATATTCAAACTATTGAAAGAAAGAAAGAAATTATCAGCCAGGAATAATATATCCAACAAAGTTCTCCTTTAGATATAAAAGATAAATAAAGACCTTTTCAGACATACAAATCTGAGGAAATTTTCTACCACAACACCAGCATTACAGGAAATACTGAAGGAGGTCATTCAACCTGAAACAAAATGACAAAAATATATATATAACTATGAGAAAGATGACTAACAGGCAGAAAGAAGCAGAGAAGTGCAACCTTTTATTAATAACAGGGTATTGTCAACTTAAATATTACATAATGGTTTAAGCTCCAAAAAAAAACTTTAAAAAGAAAAGAAGGCAATAGCTACTGCAACTTAGAAATGAATGTACAGCATAAATAGGGATAATATGAGACGACAAATCAGAAAAGGTGATGAGTAAAGATCTGAATCTGTAAGGGAGAATGGAGATAAGGCACATGAGAAGAAAAAAACACTTCTGTATACATGTTTCCTTTACATAAAATTTATGGTAAGCACACACACAAAAATTCCAGAACTGAGACACATAACATAAAACAAGGGGGAACAAGAGGAAAACCATAAAACACCACCAGATTAAGGTAACAGAAAGAGACACAAAGACAAAGATACAATGGAGAAACCAAGCTACCAGAAAACAAAAGCTAAAATGGCTTTAGGGAAACCTCATATTTCGATAATCGCCCTAAATGCAAACAGACTGAGCTCACCAATAAAAAGGCATGGAGTAGCAGATTGGATGAAAAAAAAAACAAACAAACAAAACAAACAAACCAAAAAAAACCCTTACCACATGCTGCCTTAAAGAGACCCATCTCTGCAAAGACAAATATAGACTCAAAGCAAAAGGGTGGAAAATGATACTCTTAGCAAGTGGCATGCAGAGAAAAGAGGCTGCGGGCATACTTATATCTGACAAAATAGACTTCAAGATAAAAAAGGTAACGAGAGACAATGATGGACACTTCATAATGATAAAGGGGACCATATATCACAAAGACATGTCAATATGTATGTTCCCAATCAGGGAGCATCAAAGTATATAAAGGAACTACTAACAGAACTAAAGGGAGAAACTGTCAAAAGCACAATTAGAGCAGGAGACCTAAATACCCCACTATCAGCTATGATAGATTACTTAAACAGAAAATTGATGAAGAAATATCGACCTTAAATGGCACATTAGACCAATTGGACATAATCAACATTTACAAACCCTTTATCCTAATAAATCAGATTATAAAATTTTCTCTAGTGCACATGGAACATTCTCAAGGCAGAACATATGTTGGAACATAAAACTAGCCTCAACCAATTTAAGAAGATGGAAATCATATTAAACATATTCTATGATCATAATGCTGTGAAACTGGAGATCAAATGTGGGAAGAATCACAAATATATGAAGATTAAACAACATGCTCCTAAAGAATGACTGAATCATAGAAGAAATAAACAGAGAGATCAGAGATACATAGCAAGAAATGAAAATAAAAGTACAACATATCAAAATTTTTGGGACACAGCAAAAGCAGTAACAAGAGAAAAGTGCATATCATTACAGGCTTATCTCCCAAAACAAAAATGAGCCCAAATAAACCTAAAATTGCATCTTTAAAAAACTCAAAAAAGAAGAACAAATGAAGCTCAAAGTAAACAGGAAAAAGGTAATAATAAAAATTTGATAATTAAAATTGAGAACAAAAGTACAATAGGAAAAAAAATAAATGCAACAAAGAGTTGGTTGCATTTCAGAGGATTAATAAAATTGACTAACCCCTGCCTAGATACATTTAGGAACAGAAAGAAAGGACACAAATAAATAAAATCAGAAATAAAAGGGAGAAATTATGACAGATATCACCAAAGATCCTACAAGAATACAATGAAAATTTATACACCACCAAATTTAGTAACCTAGAAGAAATGAACACATTCTTAGAAAATTACAACCTTCTGCTTTTTTTTATTTTGCACTTTTTTATTTATTTTTATTTTATTAATTTTTATTTTTTAAATTTATTTATTTTAATTAGTTTCATGCATACAGTACATTGGTTAGATATCTATATAGTTCATAAAATGATTCCCCCAATTGCTCCCTCCCTCCCATGACCCTCAACCGAGCCATTGTATTAATGCTAACTGCATTCCCTATGCCGTGTTCCCCATCCCCGTGACCATCCATCAATTTGTACTTCTTTAACCCTTCACCCCATTCTCTCAATCCCGCAAACCCTTTCTTTCTGGCTGTCACCAAATTGTCCTCTATGTTTGTGTGTTTGTCTTTCTCTGTCTAACGTAAATATCTACTAGGTCCATCAGAACAATATCTTTTTCCATCCCCTTCCTTTTCACATGTAGGGGTCTTGTTTCCTTATCCTTTCAGCCACTCTATCTTTTGGTTGGAACACTTAATTCTTTTCCATTTAAGGTACTTACTGATAGGAATGTAGTTGGTACCACTCTATTCTTGTTTTTAATACATGTATTTTCTTATGAAAGGAGTCCCTCCAACATTTCCTGTAGTACTGGTTTGGTGGTGATGAATTTCTTTAGCATATTTTTGTCTGGGAAGCTCTTTATCTGTCCTCAAACTCTAAATGGTAGCTTTGCTGGATAAAGTATTCTTGGTTGTAGATCCTAGGTCTTCATCCTGTCGAATATTTTTTGCCAAGCCCTTCTGTCCTGCATAGTTTCTTTTGAGAAATCAGCTGCCAGGCTTATGGGTGTTCCCTTATAAGTAACTATCAGTTTTTCTCTTGCTACTTTTAATATTCTTTCTTTGTATTTAACCTTTGGCATTTTAATTATGATGTGTCTTCGTGTGGGTCTCTTTGGATCCCTAATTTTTGAAATTCTCTGAGCTTCCTGAGATTTTATGTCCACTTCCTTCACCAGATTAGAGAAGTTTTTCATCATTATTTCTTTAAACAGATGTTCAACATCTTGATTTTCTTCAGGCACGCCGATCAGATGAATATTTGGACCCTTAATAGTGTACCATATTCTTCTTAAATTATTTTTATAGTCTTGGCATCTTCTCTCTTGTCATTCTGATTGCATGTCCTTGGCTTTCCCATCCTCTAGATAGGACATTTGATCCTCTTCTTTATTCACTTTGTTTATTTCATTTAATGTACTTCTCATCTCAGATTAATATACTTCTCATCTCAGATAATGTGTTCTTCATTTCTGACTGGTTCCCTTTTATAATTTCCATTTCCATTTCCATTTCCATGTTTTCCATCTCTTTGTTGAAGTTCTCACTGAATTTATCTACACTTCACAAAGTTCATTGAGCATCTGTAAAACCAGTGTTTTGAACTCTGCATCTGTTAGATTACTTGACTCCATTATATCTGGATCTCTGTTCTGTTGTTTCATATGGTTTCTGCTTCTTTGTGTTCCCATTTTGGCTGCCGTTCCATGCCTGTTTCTAGGTACTAAGCAAAGCTCCTAAGTCTCCCAGTATAATTAGTGTGGATTGGTGAAGTAAGTGTCCGGTGGCACAGTCCTGAGAGGGGTTCAGCTGCAGGTCAAATTTAACCCAAGCCTGTACCTCTCTGAGGCCACCTGTTAAGATTCAGCAAGCAATCCACAGATGTTGTGCTTATAGTTGTCTCAAAAGGCCACACCAGAAACCGAGGCCAGCTGCCTCCAGTGTGGGTCTAGGCACTGTTCAGCAAGGATCACCTGACTTGCTGAGGGTATACCTGGATGTGGCTTGGGTGGGGCCACGAGTTGGTGGAGGTGGGATTGCAGGGAATCCTCTGAGTGGAGTGACCTCTGTTATCCAGTTTGATTACATTAGGGCTATGGCCGGGCTGTGTCCAGCACACTGGTAGGGAAGAGGGCTCAACAAGGAACAATGGATACCGCCAACACTTCTGTGCAGAACGAGTCTCGCCTCTGCCTTCATTCCAACAATATCCCCTTGTAAGTCCCTGGTGCCTCCTGTGCACAGCCAAATCAGCACTTGTGTTCAGAGTGAGGAGGTCTGTCACTGCGAAAATCCGCTTGTGGACGCGGCCCCTTTAACGAGGCTGCTGCCACAGCCTCATTCTCACTCAGCACCTGGAAACCGGGCAGCCTCGTGTCCTTGCCCTGTCCTACCTTCTGCCATTGCACGGTGCTTTCTTGGATTTCTCTTTAGTTCTATGGCTTGTTCATCTAGATCTCAGGTGTTCTTTTCCTTGCTGCTGCTCCTTGTTTCTGTCACAATCTTGATTCGGTCGCCAGAGGGATGAACAGAGCCTCTATCATCTACACCATTTTTTTTTCCTCTTCTGAAAGCCCAAACCTTCTAAACTAAATCATAAAGAACTGCAAAATCTAAATGGACTGATCAACAGTATGGAGATTGAAACAAACTTCAAAAACCTTCTAAAACATAAAAGTCCAGGATCAGATGGCTTCACAAGTAAATTCCGCCAAACATTCAAAGAAGATTCAATATCTTTTCTTCTCAAACTTTTACAAAAAATTGAAGAAGAGGCAATACTTCCTAACTCATTTTATGAGGCCAATATTACCCTGATACCAAAACCTGGTGAAGATAACACAGAAAAAGAAAAATATAGACCAATATCTCTCATGCAAACAGATGCAAAAATCCTAAACAAAATATTAGCAAATAGAATGCAACAACACATTAAAAGCTTATACACAATGATCATGTAGGCTTCATCCCCGGGGCACAGGGAGGGTTTAACATATGCAAATCAATTAATGTGATATACCACATAAACAAAATTAAAGACAAAATTCAAGGGCCTTGGACTTAAAGAGGATTTTATGAATGTGACCTCAAAGACAAGGGAAGTAAAAACAAAAATAATTGAATTGGTCTACATCAAACTAAAAAGCTCTGTTCAGCAAAAGAAACCATCAAGCAGGCAAAGAGGGCGCCATCCAAATGGGAGAATGTATTCACAAACAATGCCTCCAGTAAGGGCCTAATATCCAAAATATATAAGGAACCCATATAATTCAACAACAACAACAACAACAACAACAACATCAACAATAAGCCAATCCAAATAAAAAACAGTCAGAGATCCTGAACAGACACTTCTCCCAAGAAGACATACAAATGCCAACAAACATATGAAAAGACACTCAACTTCATTAGCTATTAGTGAAATGCAAATCAAAACCACAATGAGATTCCACCTCACACCTGTCAGAATGGCTATCATCAACAGGACAAGTAATATCAAGTGCTGGAGAGGATGCGGAGAAAAAGGAACCCTCGTACACTGCTGGTGGAACTGCAAATGGGTACAGCCACTACGGAAAACAATATGGAGGTTCCTCAAAAAAATAAAGAATAGAATTACCATATGACCCAGCAGTCCCTTATCTGGGTATTTACCCCCAAATCTTGAAAACATTTATCTGCAAAGATATATGCACCTCAATGTTCATAGAAGCATCATTCACAGTGGCCAGGACATAGAAGTAACAGAGGTGTTGCACAATAGATGATTGGATAAAGAAGATGTGGTATATATACAGAATCTTGATATGATCTTGATATGATCATGTTAAGTGAAATAAGTCAGAGGGAAAAAGTTGAGAACTGTACAATTTCACTCATATGTGAGATACAAAACTGAAAGCAAGAAACTATGACAAACAAAAAGAGACTGATGGACATGGACAGTAGGTTAGTGGTTACCAGAGGGAAGAGCGAGGAAGGGAGAGGTAGATGAAGTAAAGGAGGTCAAATATTTGGTGACGGAAAGAAGTTTAACTTTGGGTGGTAAACACACAATGAAATATACATATGACATATTGAATTGTACACTTGAAATTTATTTGATTTTCTTAAACTAGGTCATCATAGTAATTTTAATTAAAAAAAAAAGAGAAATTTCTAGAATAATCAAATCCTTAGAAACAGAAAGTAGATATGTGAATGTCCGGGGCTGGAAGGAAGGAGTAAGGGGAGTAACAGTTGATATATGACTTTTTAGTTTCTTGATCACTAAAGTACTCTGGGTTTAGATAGTGGTGAATGTTGTACAACTCTGAATATACTAAAAATTTACCAAGGTGTACATTTTGAAAGGCGAATTTCATGATGAATTTACGGATTTCATGCCTGGGACAGAAAATGTTAAAGTTGAGACTGGATCATCTTTTCATGCCAGGTAACAAGGAAGCTACCCAAAACAAATAGGGTCATGTCAAAGGCCTCAATAGCCATTGTGAAAGATGATTTTAATGAACTGAAGAGTTTCCAAAAATGCATTCAATAAAAGTTTGCAACAATGTCACGAGGCGATAGACCATTATAATCTTAAGGGAAAAGCTTTGTATATGCAGTCTCTCATTGACCAAAACATTATGTGGGTGCCTGACTGTATCCTAAGGAGAGACATAAAGATACATCATGGACAGGAAGAAGATGGGGATGAGGAGAGTTGGAGATGAGGCATGGGAATGCTCTGAGACATTACTTGTAAAAAACAACTATTACTTTTTAAGTAATTGAGATTGAAGTCTCCTGCCTTATTCCAGATAGAAACAACCCATGAAAATAGACATTTCATGGATAATGGAGAAAAAAAAATGGCGTGAACGATAGAGGCTTTGTTCTTCCCTCTTGCGACCAAATAACAGTTGTGACAGAAACACAGAGCAAACAGCAAGGAAAGTCAACTGGAATCTGGAGGAACAGAAGCACTACAACGAGGGAGAGAAATAATTTATCAACCTGCAACAGTAGAAGTTAGGAGAGGGCAAAGACATGAGGCTGCCTGGTCCCCAGCATCTGAGTGGGACAGAGGCTGCAGCGGCGGCAGCCATCAGCTGCAGAAGCCTATTAAAGGGGTCGTGTCCACAACCGGACTTTCATAGTGATGGACCTGCTTGCTCTGAGTACCAGCGCTTGATTGGCTGCTCTGTGGGAACCAGGGACATACAGGGGGACACTGAGTTGGAGTGAGGGCCAGAGGCAAGGCTTACTCCCTGACAGAAGTGTCGGCAGTATTTATTGTTCCTCTGCTGAGCTCTCCCCACTCCCAGTGTGCTGACACAGTGCCCAGATAGCTGAGACATCATCAAACCGGATAACAGATGTCACTCTGCCCAGAGGATTCCCTGAAACTCCGCCTCCCCCAACTCTCAGTCCCATCCAAGCCACTTCCAGGTGTATCCTCAGCAAGGATAGATAAAAGTCTAGTTTCATTATTTTGCATGGGGCCTTCCAGTTTTCCCAGCACCATTTATTGAAGAGGCTTGCCTTTCTCCATTATATGCTTTTGATTCCTATGTCAAAAATTATTTTCCCATATAAATGGGGGTTTACTTCTGGACTCTCAAATTTGTTCCGCTGGTCTGTGTGTCTTCTTTTCTACCAGTACCATGCCATTTTGATTATTGTTCCTCCTTACTGAGGAGTGCCAAGACTCACACTGGTGGCAGCTGGCCTTGGTTTCTGGTGTGGTTTCTTGAAGCAACTACAGGCACAGCATCTGTGGATTGCTTGCTGAATCTTAACAGGTAGCTCTGGAGGGGCACAGGTTGAGACTAAACTTGGCCTGCAGCTGAACCTCTCTCAGGACTGTGCTAATGGACACCTACTACACAAAGCTGCACTAATAAGACCAGGAGACTTAGGAGCTTTGCTTAGTACCTAGAAACAGACAGAGAAAGGCAGCTAAAGTGGGAAGACAAAGAAGGAGAAACCATATGAGAGAACAGAACAGAGATCCACGAATAATGGGGTCCAGCAATCTAACTGACGCGGAGTTCAAAACACTGGTTATGAAGACGCTCAATGAACTTAGGGGGAGTGTAGATGAACTCAGTGAGAACTTTAACAAAATGATTTTAAAAACATAAAAATTGAACTGGGAATTATAAAAGGATACCAGTCAGAAATGAAGAACACATTATCTGAAATGAAGAGTATATTAAATGGAATAAACAGTGAATAAAGAAGAGGATCAAACTACCGATAGAGGATGGGGAAGCTGAGGACACTCAATCAGAATGGCAAGAAAAAAGAAGCCAAGACTATAATAACAATTTAAGGTGCCTATGGAACACTATTAAAGGTAAAAATATCCATGTCATAGGAGTACTTGAAGGAAAATAAGACGTTGAAGAGCTATTTGGAGAAATGATGGAAAACTTTCCTCGCTTGGTGAAGGAAATAGATATAAAACCCCAGGAAGCTCAGAGAGTCCCAAACACCAGGAACCCAAAGAGGCCCACACCAAGACACAGCATAATTAAAATGCCAAAGTTTAAAGGCAAAGAGAGAACCTTAAAAGCAGCAAGAGAAAAGCAGGTAGCTATCTACAATGGAGCACTCATAAGACTGGCAGCTGATTTCTCAAAAGAAACTATGCAGAACAGAAGGGCTCGGCACAAAATATTCGACATGATGAAAACCCGGGATCTACAACCGAGAATACTTTATCCAGCAAAGCTGTCATTTAGAGTTTGAGGACAGATAAAGAGCTTCCCAGACAAAAATAAGCTAAAGGAACTTACAACACCAAGCCAGTATTACAGGAAATGTTGGAGGGACTTCTTTAAGAAGAAAAAAACATGTATCCAAAACATGAATAAAGAATGGTAATAACTACATTCCTATCAACAAGTACCTCAAATGGAAAAGAATTAAGTGCTCCAAGCAAAAGATAGAGTGGCTAAATGGATAAGAAAATGAGCCCTACATATGCTGTCTACAAGAGACTTATTTCAGATTCAAAGACACACACAGACTAAAAGCGAGTGGAGAGCAAAAGATATTGCCTTGATGGACCTAGAGGGTATTGCTCTGAATGAAATGGGTTGGACAAAGAAAGACAAATATTGCATGATTTCATGTACATGTGGAATCTAAAGAACAAAATCATCATCATCATCAACAACAACAACAACAACAACAGCAGCAGCAGCAGCAGCGGCAGAAATAAACTCATAGATACAGAGAATATTTAGAGGGATACAAGATGGGTTGGGGGTTTGGGGGATGGCAAAAAAAGCCAAAGGAATTAAGAGGTACAAATGGATAGTTGTAGAATAGACATGGAAATGTAGAGTTTAACATGGGGAAATGGTTAATAATGTTGTAAGAAATATGTAAGGAGGAAGAGGGGTACTAGATTTAGTGGGGTAATCGCTTTGTGAGGTATGTGGATCTCTGATCACTAGGCTGTACAACTGAAACTGGTATACTTTTTCATGCCAATTATAATTGAAAACAATCTCATTGAATTGTACAATGTAAATATGAGCAACTAATGTCTATTATATTTTAATAAAGCCGGGGCGGGGTGGGGGGAAGAATACACAAAGAAGAAAGTGTAGTCTCTTTAATAAAGGGTGTTGGGTAAACACCAAAAGGATGAAATTGGACCCCAAACTTACACCACTCACAAAAATTAACTTGAAGTAGATTAAAGACCTTAAAGGTAAGAACTAAAATGATAAAAGTATCAGAAGAAAACAGGGAGAAAGCTTCTTGACATTTGTCTTGGTAATTTTTTGGATATGACATCAAAGTACAAGGAAGAAAAGCAAAAATAAACAAATGGGACTACATCATACTAAAAAGCTTCTGCACAGCGAAAAAGCAATCAGCAAAATTAAAAGGCAAGTTATGGGATTGGAAAAAAAATATTTGCAAACAATCTATCTGATGAGAGGTTAATATTTTAAAAATATATAAGAAACTCATACAACTTAATAGCAAAAATAAAAATCTAATTAAAGGTAGGAAAAGGACTTGGATAAACATTTTTCTAAAGAGGACATACAAATGGTCAACAGATACATGAAAAGATGCTCAGCATCACTAATCAGGAAAATGCAAATAAAAACCACAGTGAGATATTAGAATGGCTATTATCTAAAGATCAGTGAACCCGTGTGCACTGCTATTAGGGATGTAAACTGGTACTACCACTATGGAAAATGTTTTAGAAGTTACTCAAAAACCTGAAATTAGAGCTACCATATGACTCAGAAATCTCACTTCTGGGTATATATCCAAAGGAAATAAGATCACTCTCTTGAAGAGATATGTGCACTGCCATATTCATTGCAGCATTATTTTCCATAGCCAAGACATGAAAACAACTTAAGTGTCCATGATGGATGAATGGTTAAAGAAAATGTTGCATGTATACCATTTGTAACACACACACACACACACACACACACGCACACAATATTATTTATCCGTAAAAAGAAAGAAATCCTGCCATTTGCAACAACATAGATAGACCTTGAGGGCATTATGCTAAGTGAAATAAGTCAGATAGAGTAAGTAGTGTATGTTCTGACTTATATGTGGAATCGAAAAAAGCTAAACTCATAGAAACAGAGTGAAGAATGGTGGTTGCGAGGGGCTGAAGAGTAAGCAAATGGCGAGATATTGGTTAAAGGATACAAACTTCCAGCTATGATAAATGTATTCTGGGAATCTAATGTACAACATGGTGACTATAGCAGTACTGTATTATATGCTTGAAAGGTGTTAAGAGAGTATATCTTAAATGTTATCTCCAAAAAATATGGTAATTATATGAGGAGGTGGAGGTGTTAGCTAATCTTATAGTGGTAGTGCATCTCATAATATATACGTTTATCAAATCATCTTGATGTACACACTCAACTTATTTTTGTAGTATGTCAAGAATATCTTAATAAAGCAAAAAAAGAAAAAATAAAAGAAAAAATATATACTTGGGTTTGTTTTGCTAATATTTTGAGAATTTTACAATGGTATCTGGTAAAAACATGAAATAATCCTTTATAGATAATAAAATTTCCAAATAATTGATGCTTACTCCTTTAAGTGCCATAATTTATTTTTGATTATTGCTTTAAACATTTTGAAGGAAATATTCTTAAATTGAATTGTATATTTATTTCATATATAAACCAAATATACTAAAACTAATTTAATACTTTTATATTTAAATTTTTGGAATTCTGTACCATCATTATGAGAACTCACTCTATTTTATTTTATTTTTTATTATT
>NW_006431382.1:6559-18330 GCF_000325575.1 Pteropus alecto | reverse complement strand
TTTAACAGTAAGGCATATATATGTATTTATACTGTGTGTTCACCTCCCATATAGTTAGATTTCTTTCTGTCACCACATATTTGACCCCCTTTACCCCATCTACCTTCCCCTACCCTCCTCCCTTCTGATAACCACTAGTCTATTGTCCATGTCCATGAGTCTCTGTTTGTCCTGTTCATTTGTTGCTTTGGGGTTTATATCCCACATATAAGTTATATCATGTGATTTTCAACATTTTCTTTCCCTTTTTAAATTAAAGTTGACAGTCAATATTATTTTATATTAGTTTCAGCTGTACCGCATAGTGGTGAGACGTTTATATAATTTACAAAGTGATCTGTCCAATAAGTTTAGTACTCTCCTGATACCATACATAGTTATTAAAATATTATTGACTATGTTCCCTATGCTGTACTTTATATCTCTGTGGCTATTTTGTAACTACCAATCTGTACTACTAAATCTCTTCACCTTTTGCACAAAGCACCTCAACCCCACTCCCATCTGGCACCATCAGTTTGTTCTCTGTATTTACAAGTCTGTTACTGTTTTGTTTGTTCATTTATTTTGTTCTTTAGATTTCACATATAAGTGAAATTATATGGTATTTATCTGACTTATTTCACTTAGCATAATCCCTCTAGGTCCATCCATGTTGTCGCTAAAGGTAAGATTTCATTCTTTTATATGGCCGAGTTATATTCCAGTGTATATACATCTCACCTCTTTATTTAATCATCAATCAATGGACACAGGTGCCGCTATATTTTGGTTATTGTAAATAATGCTACAGTAAACATAGGGGTGCTTATATCTTTTTGAATTAGTGTTTTAGATTCCTTTGGATAAATATCCAGAAGTAGAATTGCTGGGTCATAAGGTAGTTCTATTTTTAATTAAAAAAATAAAAATACTTCCAAACTCTTTTCCATAGTGGCTGCACCAGTTTGAAATCCCACTAACAGTTTACTAAGGTTTCCTTTTCTCCACATCCTTGCCAATACTTATTGTTTGTTGACTTATTGATGATAGCCACTCTGACAAGTGTAAGGTGATAACCTATTACTTTGCATTTCTCCAATGATTAGTGACATTGAATATCTTTTCATGTCTATTAGCCACCTGTACGGCCTCTTTGGAGAAATGGCTGTTCCACTCCTCTATCCATTTTTAATTGGATTCTTAGTTTTTGGGGGTTTTTTTATGTGTGTTAAGTTGTGGGAGGTTTTTTTTTTTTTTAATAAATTGTGGATATTAACCTCTTATTGAATGTATCATTGGCAAATATTCTCTGGCATTCGATACATTGTCTTTTCGTTTTGTTAATGGTTTCTTTTGCTGTAAAAAAAACTTTTTAGTTTGATGTAGCCCCATTTATTTCTTTCTTTATTTATTTATTTATTTATTTATTTATTCATTTTTCTTTTGTTTCCCTTGCTTGAGATGATATATTAGAAAAATATATTACTAAGAACAATGTCATAGAGTTTAGTGCCTATTTTTTCTTCTAAGCTCTTTATGATTTTGGGTCTTACATTTAAATTCTTAAAGTTCATTATTGTATATGGTATAAAAAACTGTTCTAATTTCATTTTTTGCAGGTATCTGTCCATTTTTCCGACACTTTGGATAAACTGTCTTTAACCCATTGTATATTTTTGCCTCCTTTGTTGTAGATTAATTGATCATATAGATTTGAGTTTATTTCTGGGCTATTTATTCTGTTCCATTTATCCGTGTGTCTGTTTTTATGCTACTATCATGCTGCTTTAATCACTATAGCCTTAGAGTATAGATTTATATGAGGTATTGTGGTAGTTCCAACTTTGTTCTTTCTCAAGATTGCTGTGGCTATTTGGGGCCTTTTGTGGTTTCATGTAAATTTTAGAATTATTTGTTCTAGTCTGTAAGAAATGCCATTGGTATTTTAATAAGCATAGCACTTGAATCTATAGATTGCTTTGGTAGTATGGACAGTTTAACAATATTAATTCTTACTATCCATAAAAACAGTGTACACTTCCAATCATTTGTATCGCCTTCAGTTTCTTTCTTTAGTGTTGTATAATTTTCTAAATGCAGATATTTAACTTCCTTGGTTAAAGTTATTCCTAGATATTTTTTGATGCAATTTTAAATTTGATTTCTTTCTCAATTTCTCTTTCTTATAGTTCATTATTGGTGTATAAAAATGCAACCAATTTCTGAATATTATTTTTGTGTCCTGCGATTTGACTGAATTCATTTATCAGTTTTTACGCTTTTTTGGTGGAATCTTTAGGGTTATCTATATATAATATCACGTTATCTGCATAAATAACAGCTTTACTTCTTTCTTTCCAATTTGGATGTCTTTTACTTCTTTTTCTTGTTTGATTGCTGTGGCTAAGACTTCCATAACTATGTTTAATAAAAGTGGTGAGAGTGGACATCCTTGTCTTGTTCCTAAATTTAAGTAAAATGCTTCTAGATTTTTACCACTGAGTATGCTGTTAGCTGTGGATTTGTCATATATGGCCTTTATTATGTTGAGGTATGTTCCCTCTATTCCCACTTTGCTGAGTTTTTATCATAAATGTGTGCTGGATTTTGTCAAATACTTTTCTGCATCTATTGATATGATCATATACTTTTTATTCTTCATTTTGTTGTGTGGTATATCATGCTAATTGATTTGCAGATATTGAACCAACTTTGCATTCCAGGAATAAATCCAACTGGATTGTGGTGTGTTATCTTTTCAGTTTATTGCTAAATTTGGTTTGCTAATATTTGCTTGAGAATTTTTGCATCCATGTTCATCAACGATATTGGCCTATAATTTTCTTTTTTTGTAATGTCTTTGTCTGGCTTGGAATTAGGGTAATGGTGCCTCACAAAATTAGGTTGGTAGCCTTTCATCTTGAAGTTTTTGAAATAGCTTGAGAAAGATAGGTAATATTTTTCTTTAAATGTTTGGTAAAATTCACTTGTGAAAGCATGTGGTACAGAACTTTTGTTTGTTTGGAGTTTTTAAATTACAGATTCAATTTTGTTAGTACTAATGGGTTGGTTCAGATTTTCTGTTTCTTTTTGATTCAGTCTTGGAAGAGTATATGTTTCTAGGAATTTCTCCATTTCTTCCAGATTGTCCAATTTTTTGACATATAATTGCTGGGGATATTTTATTATAATCCTTTGTACTTCCATGGTGTCAGTTGATGCTTTTCTTTCATTTCTGATTTTAATTATTTGGGTCTTCCCTTTTTTTCTTGATGTGTCTTGTTAAAGGTTTGTCAATTTTGTTTATCTTTTCAGAAAAACAGCTTGGTTTAATTTACCTTTTCTATTGTTTTTTTCTTTTTAGCTCTATTTTTTTTTTTTATTTCCACTCTATCGTTATTATTTCCTTCCTTCTGCTCACTTTAGGCTTTGCTGTTTTTTTTTTTTTTTTCTAGTTCCTTTAGATGTAAGTTTAAATTGTGTATTTGAGATTTCTCTTGTATCTTGAAATATGCCTACATTGCTTTGAATTTTCCTCTTAGGTCTGCTTTCACTGTGTCCCAGAGATTTTGGGTTGTTTTGTTTTAATTTTTGTTTATCTCAAGGTACCATTTGATTTTTTCCTCATCTCGTTAACCTATTCATTGTTTAGTAGCCCATCATTTTGCCTTCATGTATTTGTATGTTTTTTCCATTTTTTAAAATTGATGTGTAGTGTCATATCATTCTGGTCAAAGGAAATGCTTGAAGTGATTTTAATATTCTTAAATTTATTGAAACTTGTTTTGTGGCCCAATGTGTGGTTTATCTTGGAAGATATTCCACGTGAACTTGAAGAGAATGAGTATTCTGATGCTTTGGGTGAAATGTTCTAAAAATAGCAAATAAATTTATCTGGTGTAATGTGTTTTTTAAGGTTGCTGTTTCCTTGTTGATTTTCTGTCTGGAAAAATCTAACCCTTGATGTCAGTGGGAGTGTTAATGTTTCCTACTATGACTGTATTACTGTTGGTCTCTATCTTTCTGTCAGTTAATATTTGCTTTATATATTTAGGTACTCCTATATTGGTTGCTTCAATGTTTACAAGGGTTATATCCTCTTATTGGATTGATTCTTTTATCATTATGAAATGTCCTTCTTTGTCTTGTTATAACCTTTGTTTTAAAGCTTATTTTGTCTGGTATAAGTATTGCTACCCCAGCTTTTTTTTTTCACCCCATTTGCATGAAATATCTTTTCCATCATTTTACTTTCAGTCTGTGTGTGTCTTTCAATCTGATGCAGTTCTCTTGTAGACAGTATATGTATGGGTACAATTTTCTTATTTATCAGCTATCCTATGTCTTTTGATTAGAGGACTTAATCCATTTACAGTTAAGGTAATTATTGATAGGTACCTGATTTTTGCCATTTTATTATTCATATTTATAATTTCCCCCTTCTTTTTCTTAAAGAGGTCCCTTTAATATTTCTTGTAATGATGTTTTTTGTGGTGATGAATTCTTTTAGCTTTTTCTTATCTGGAAAGCTTTTTATCTTTTCTTCAGTTTTAAATGATAGCCTTGCTATATAGAGTATTCTTGGTTATAGATCCTACTTTTATTGCTTTGAGTATTTTGTGCCATTCACCTGTTGCCTGCAAAGTTTCTGTTGAGAAATCAGCTGACAGTCTTATGGGAGCTCCCTCATAGGTAATTAACTGCTTTTCTCTTGCTGCTTTTGAGATTCCCTCTTTGTCTTTAAACCTTGGCATTTTAATTATGATGTGTCTTGGTGTGGGCCTTTTTGGTTTTACCACTTTTGGGACTCTTCGTCCTGGACTATTTGTCCTGTCTATTTCCTTTGCCAGATTAGGAAAGTTTTCAGTCATTATTTTTTCAAATAGGTTTCCAATTTCTTATTCTCGTTTTTCTCTTTCTGGCACCCCTATGGTACAAATGTTGTACTCTTGATTCTTAGAGGTCCCTTAAAATATCCTCACTTATTTTATTTTTCTTTGTTGTTCTGATTGTTTTCTGCTACCTGGTCTTCCAAATTTCTGATTCAACCTTCTGCTTTATCGAATCTGCTGTTGATTTCTGCATTTCCATTATTTTATTCTTCATTTATGTCTGTTTTTTTACGGGTTCTCTTTTTTTTTTTTTTTAATGCTTACTATTCTTTGTTGAAATTCTCATTGACGTCATCAATTCTTTTTTTAAGTTCATTGAGCATTCTTACAACCAGTGTTTTGAACTTTGATTTTCGCATGTTCTTTGATTTGGGACATGTTTCTTTGTTTTTTTTCTTTTTGGCAGTTTCTCTGTGTTTGTTTCTATTTATTATGTAGATCTGCTTAGTCTTCCAGTCTTGGCTGCATGGCCTTATGTAGTAGGTTTCCTGTGGGACCCAGTGACATAGTTTCCCTGTTCACTGGAGCCAGATGCCGTTGTGTGGTTTGTGTTTGCCCTCTTGTTTTTATTGAGCCTTGACTGCTGCTGGCACATCAGTCAGTGCTATTGACCCTCAGGCTCACTGGCTGTGAGGATTGGCCATGAATCCAGTATGTAAGCTGCTGTGTGGACTCTGATTTCATGGAATGTGATTTGCCCCATCATGCTCTGGTTCCTGCAGACACCACCCTTTGGGTATGCCAATTGTGGAGATAATTGGTAGGTGCCCTGTTATGGTCTGGAGCCTGCCACCATGTGTGTTGGTTTTGAGGCCTCTTGGGAGGGGCTCCTGTTCAAGCCAAGGTCAGGTGCTGCCTGTGACCATCCATGGTCTACCTGGTAAGAGCTACAAAATGTTTATTACTGCCTTTGCTGGACCTTGAGGTGCATGGGAGAAGCCAGCTGTAAACCAAGGATAGCTGCCACTAGTACCAGTCCTGGGGCAGCTCAATAAATGGCCCAGGGCACTCTGCCTACCAATTATCTCCACAATTGTCATACCCAAAGGGTGGTGTCTGCAGGAACCAGAACCAGGGCACTCTGCCCTGGGCCATTTGTTGAGCTGCCCCAGGACTGGTACTAGTGGCAGCTATATTACTATTGATCTCTCCTTTTGTGCCTTAGCTATAGGACTTCTGTTCATCTATATTTCAGATGGTTTTCCAAGTTGATTATTCTATAATTTAGTTGTAATTTAAGTTGGGAGAGGTGGAGTTTCAGGGAATCCTCTGGGTAGAGTGACCTCTGTATCCAGTTTGATGATGTCTTTACTATGGCAGTGCTATTTCCGCACATTGGGAGTGGGGAGGGATCAACAGAGGAACAATGGATACCTCCAACACTTCTGTGCAGAGTGCGTCTCACATTGGCCCTCACTCCAACAACTCAGTGTCTCCTTGTAAGTCTCTGGTGCCGTCTGCACAGCCAAACCAGCACTGGTGCTCAGCCCCAGCAAGTCCGTTAGTGAGAAAGTCTGCTCATGGATATAGCCCCTTTAAGAGGTGTCTGCAGCTGCTGCTGCCACTTCTGTAGCCTTCATCCCACTCAGGCGCTCGGGACCAGGCTGCCTCATGTCCTTGCCCTGTCTTACCTTCTGCCATTGCAGGGTGATTTCTTAGATTTCTCCCTAGTTGTATGGCTTGTTCATCTAGATCCCAGGTGATTTTCCTTGCTGTTTGCTCCTTGTTTCTGTCACAACTTTGATTTCATCGCCAGAGAGATGAACAGAGCCTTTATCATCTACACCATCTTTTTTCTCTTCCCAGATAGTTTTTAGTTGACTTTGTCTAGATTCATCAGAGAAATCTATGGCAACTATTGCCTTCTGAAATGTATTTATTAAATGATAAAATTTGAAAGTCAAAATTACTCTTTGATCCATTGGTTTCAGAATAGCTGTTGTTTAGCAGGTATGAGAACTACATTAATCTCATTGTGCATCTCAATCTGAGATCTTGTGTGACCAGGTATATTGTCAATGAGTACGATTCTAAAAGAAATCTTTTTTTTTTTTTTTCTGAGCAGAAGGTCTCAACAGTGGTTTTAAAATATTCAATAAACCATGTTGCAAAACAGATGTACTATCAATTCAGGCTTTGTTGTTCCATTTACAGAGCACAGGAAAAGTAGAATTATCATTATTCTTAAGGACCCTAGAATTTTCAGAATGGTAAATAAACATTGGCTTCAACTTCAAGTCACCACCTGCATGAGCCCTTATTAAGAGATTTATCCTGTCCTTTGAATCTTTGATACCAAACATTGACTTCTCTCTAGCTATCAAAGTCCTAGAAGGCATCTTCTTATAATATAAGGCTATTTTGTCTACATTGAAAATTGGTTGTTTAGCCACCTTTATTAATGATCTTCACTGGATCTTCTAGATAATTTTCTGCAGCTTCTCCATTAGCACCTGCCACTTCACTTTACACTTTTATGTTATGGAGACAGCTTCCTCCCTTAAACCTCATGAACCAATCTCTGCTAGCTTCAATTTTTTTTTTCTGCAGCTTCCTCACCTCTATAAGCCTTAATAGAATTGAAGGGAGTTGGGGCCTTGCTCTGGATTAGGCTTGGGCTTAAGGGAAAGTTCTGGCTAGTTTGATCTTCTATCCAGACCACTAAAACTTTCTCTATATCAGCAATAAAGCTATTTTGCTTTCTTATCACTTGCATATTCATAGGAGTAGCATTTTTAATTTCCTTAAAAACTTTTCCTTTGCATTCACAACTTAGGTAACTGTTCAGTGCAAAGGCTTACTTTTTGTGATAGCAAGCTTTTAGCATGTCTTCCTCATTAAGCTTAATCATTTCTAGCTTTTGATTTAAAGTGAGAGACTCTTCCTTTAACTTGAACACTTAAAAGTCAATGTAGCATGATTAATTAGCCTAATTTCAATATTCTTATGTCTCATGGAATAGGGGGATTAGAGAAGAGGGTAAGAGATGGGAGAATGGCCAGTCAGTCTAGCAGTAAGAACATAACATTTATTAAGTTCACTGTTTTCCATTGGTGCAGTTCATGACAACCCAAAACAATTATAATAGTAACATCAAAGAGTTCTGATCACAATCACCACAAAAGTATAATAATAAAAAAGATTGAAATATTGTACAAATTACCAAAATGTGACACAGAAACACAAAGTGAGCAAATGCTGTTGAAAAAATGGTGCCAATAGATTTGTTTAATGTAAGATTGCCACAGATCTTCAATTTGTAAAAAAAAAAAAAAGAAAAAGAAAAAAATACTCAATATCTGTGAAGCTCAGTAAGAAGAAATGCAATAAAGTGAGGTATGCTTATATGATGTCTTAAAGGAAAATCTATCTGAGTGAATGTAATAACTGAAATAGCCTGGGGTCTTAAAAGTTAATGGTACCTTTTTAAGACACCCTACCCAAACATACAGATAGAATAGAAGTAGAAATCCACACACATGCCCTTTCCTTCCCCATCCCAACAACAATATCTTGCTGATCCTATGTCCCTATTATTCAGGATCCTACTCTATTGCAATAAATAAAAAATAATGGATTTGATAATCGGATTAAACTAACAATGATGTATTGGTATATTTTTACATGACATAATGTTTTCATCCAGTTTAAATACACAATTTTTGGCAAGAGCCTTAGAGTGAGATGCTTGGACAGCAATACTAATGATGGGGATCCACTCCGGAAGGCTGATAGGTGGTAGCCCTTTAGATTGAGGCCTTCTGATGTCCTTTACATAACCTATCTAATGTGTAAAGACAATCTTGCTTACAGATTTCAGTGTTCCCCCAATTTAGACATCCATATCCACCTTCAATTCTTTTCATATTCATGAATTGCCAGTACTACAATGTTCCATGCATTAAGTATCAACAAGACTATTATTTACACAATACTTTATTTAAATATCTTTTTTAGTCTCATTCTATGCTACAATATCTATAAAATCATTGGTCTTTGTGCTAGCCATATGAAACATTTTAGGTAGTACACAGATGAATATTCTAGTGGTGGCACACATACCACACTTTGGGAAACTCTAAGCTAGTCAAGCAGCATCATTTTGGAAATCATGAGATTTCATCAAAGATAAGTATACAAATACCACAAAATTTATACAGTTCAAAAAGATATTAAAGAATGTTTCTCCATGCTCAGCATCAGCAATAGTGACATTGCATAAACAGGCCTTTATATTCTACAACAGAAGATCAGCAATGATTGACCAGGCTTCTCTGAAAGCTCTATAGGCCCATTCTGAGGGTTAGTCAAGTGTGCCTAGCATCAAACCCAACTCAAGAGCATAAAATAAAGTTTATATTTAAAGTCAAGGTTTTGATGAATGTCACACTTGGAAGCCAATTAAATGGGCTGAAAAGAAGACAGTTTCCCATTGTCTAATTGTCTTGCAGAACCTTCAAGGTAATACATTTATCATTAAATTATTAATAAGAAATGAATATGTGACTTGCTGCCTTGAATAGAAAATTGTTCATTATCAAGTAGCATAGGTTTCAACCAAATAATAAGTCTGGCACTAGAGAAGTTTAGAGACAATATAACAGAAAATTGTATTTTCCTTCATCACTATGTTTTCCATACCATACACATCTTTAAAAAAAAATCTTATAATCATTTTAATGGGCAGACATGGCACCTTTAATTTGGAGTTCAATTTTACATTAATTTTCATTTTCATAAACTTTATAGCTTTCTTCAATATTTTCAAATACTCATACACATGCTTGTGGTCAAGAAAAGGAGTTAACAGGCTTCTGGTCAAGATTGTGGAGTAGGTAAATGCTGACGTCTAGCTGAACAGAAGTCCTATAACTAAGAACATACAGAAAAAGCCACCTCCAGACTGATGGGGGGCGCCAGAGACTCAGAACTGATTAGGCCCACAACCACATGTGGCAGTTCAAAATAGGGAGGGATATCTCAGCTGTAGAGATCCTCTCTGAGGACTTAAGGGACCCAGCTCCACATCAGGGACCCTAGCTCAGGGTTCCAGTGCTAGGAAAAGAAGTCCCCACAACTTTTGGCTGTGAAAACCAGCAGAAATTGTGGCTGAGTGAGATGAAGGGCCACTGAAGGCTGAAGCGTTCCTCTTAAAGGGCTCATACTTGGACTTACTCTCTGGTGGACTTACTCACTCAGAGCTCCAGTGCTGAGGCAGAAACTTAAAAGGCACCAGGGACATATGGGGAGAAACTGAATTGTCTAGATTCAGGGCGAGGGCTAGAGGGGCTGCTTTCTCCAAGACAGAAGTTCTGGCAGAATTCATTGTTCCTTTTTGAACCCTCATCTAACCAGTATGCAGACACAGGTGAGTACCATATTTGAGTCTCTATCAACCTGGCTATGGCTAATACCATTCACCCTGCCCTGGTGGTTTCCTGAGACCCAGCGCCACCCAACTTGCAGGCCAACCCAAGCCACTTCCAGTGGCTTTTCTATGCAAATGACTTGTCTTGGCTTATGCTGCAGACTTTCCTAAAATCTCTCAAAGGTTCACAAACCCCAAACAAGTAGCCATTGGTCTCGGCATGCCCCACACCTCTCGCTAAGCCGTCCCAAGCAGGGCACTAGAGGCAGTCAGCCTTGATTTGCAGCTTAGCCTCTCCCAAACACCTCCAAGCCCAGCACAAGTGGCAACCATCTGCAGATCACTTTGTAGCTTGTACCATTTGCCCCAGGCAGGGCATAGGAAGCAGCTAAACTTGGCCTGCAACAGTGCCCTACACAAGAAGCCCCAGAACCAACACACCCGGTAGCCAACCTCAGA
Source organism: Pteropus alecto (assembly GCF_000325575.1). Classification (NCBI taxonomy): domain Eukaryota; kingdom Metazoa; phylum Chordata; class Mammalia; order Chiroptera; family Pteropodidae; genus Pteropus; species Pteropus alecto. Next base: position 7,629 of record NW_006431382.1, on the reverse strand, counting down.
CTACACCAGAGTATCATCACCCAACCACCACCACAAATGACACACCTAAATGGCAGAGTTGGCAGGCACTAGAGCCCTGCTAAAGTGAATTTTGCTTCATAGGATCAGCCACTGCATAACAGCTCCTCCAATGCAGTCAATAACAGTCCTCACAACCAATCAGCTATAATATTCATGTAATAATAGGGTTGATATATGAGTTGTAATATGTTTCAACTGTGTATCAAACGAAATGTGCGACTATTAAAATATAAAATAATAACCTGTGTACCACATACAACTATTGCTTGCATACTTTGGATAACACTGTATATACTTTTTAAAAAAATACTTCTTTAAAAATGTGTATTAAACGATGTGAATTTTTGAAAAAATAAGGGAAGAAATTATGTAATCTACAAAATCAAAATTTCAAAACATATTCTTTTGGGAGAGAAACTTGGGACATACTTATTTTGTTACTCTTTAATCAAGAAATGCAGTACTACCACCCCAACTCACTTCATCAAACCCTATTTTCTTCTTTTTTTAAAATCTGTGCCTATCTTTCTTCTTAAAGCCTTCCCTGATTTTCCCAATCAGCTTTGATTTTATTTTACTCTGAAATCCTATAACATTGTATATTCCTTTTAAGGCCCTTATCACATTCTGACATCAGCTGCAGTTATGTTTGCACTAGACTTATTCCTCTCAGACACTGTATCCCAAGGTGGCTACTACAGTACTTTGAACACAATAAGTGCTCAATGAATAATGTTTCAGTTGAAAGAGTATGGCACAAAGCAGGAAAATTCACCAAGTCTAGCAAACCTCACAAATCTTCATTTAGGAATCTTAAATGGCAATTATTTAAACACCAAATCTCAGTGTCCAGACATAGATAATGATAATGAAGGTATATGAGTTTGGGATGAACATACAGAGACTCTATATGTCTCGTGTTGGGTGCTGAGAGTCTCATTTCTGCTTCTGCTTCTGTTTCTGCTATAAGTGGCTTCTGCTATGGGTAGCTTTTTGCAATGTTCTTTCCATAAGCTTGTCCTACTGGGACAACATTATCATTTAATGCG
>NW_006431382.1:0-6546 GCF_000325575.1 Pteropus alecto | reverse complement strand
TGTTTTTTTTTTACATAGGCCACATTTCTTGATCACATCTGTGCTGTGTTCATTATGCTCACTTTCTCGACATCATAAGTCAATTTTAAAGAGCATCTGATACTTTACAGAGTATTATGGTTTTCTCATTGTCCCTGATTATGTATCGCTCTTAAATGGATAATAGGAAATTACACTTTCTGAAGATTTCTTCTTCTTAGCCTCCCTCAACCCTGTCCTCTAAAACTTAGGTCTAAAAGTAGAAATAAACAACATATATCTGGAATAATCAGTCCCAGGTATAATCTAAGTATTTTTAAATACACACAATCAAGAGAGCTATTTCCTATCCCTTTTCCTGCTTAGCCAAAGGACTGGAGAGGAAATATATAGTGAATATAATTTGCTGTACAAGCAGACACATCAAACTCACCCTAGCAGATAGGCAATGGCAAAATGACATTTACCTCAATGAAAGTAGGAGTTAGGGAACTGGTATCTGAATACAAGTGTGCAGAAGGCCTCTTACCCAAATGCTCATATCTACTGTTCTTCCCAATGGTACAGAGACTAATGGATTATTTTCCTCCACTGATTTATTTTTATATTAAGTAAAGCATTTGAGATACTTCTAATTAAAAATATGAGAGGAAAGAAGGAGAGAGAAAGGAAAAGAGGGAGAGAGACAGAGAAAGAGAGAGAAACTTGAACAATTAAAATCAGAATAATGGAGCCAAAGTTTTGCTATAAAGACAAAAAAGAAATATTTGCAAAAGAAAATAAAATTTATATGATTATATAATATAATTAATGATAGGTACAGCAGTTGTGCAAAAAAATAATAATAAACTCTTCTGAACTTTCCGGCAGCCAATGCAAAAGTGGTATAGAGTGATTATGCAACTTTCATTACCTAATAAAAAGGAAAATTGGATAAATTAACATTGTCCTAACACCGAATTCTAAGAATACTTTGGAAAAATTAATTTGTAGAAAAAATGAGCAGCACAATTTATTGAGCTAGGGGATTGAAATTCAAAAGCAAATAAGATCCAATCACAGAACTTGAGATACTACCAATAAAATTAGTGTGGTTTAAATGTGTGAATATATGGATGCATATTCATGTGTAGATATAGATATAATTCAGTGTACTTGAAGTGAGTTCCTAAATAAAGAATTCTGAAGAAAAATTCTCTTAGTGCTTACTTTTGGGTAAAGCTAGCAAAGGATATAGTAATCTAGTACAATGATCCTCAAGGTGTAGTCCCTGAACCAGTAGCACCTGAATCACCTGAGAACTTAGAAATACAAAATTTTGGAGCCTACTCAATGCCTACTGAATCAGAAACTCTGGGGCAAGGGCCCAACAATTTTTGTTTTAACAAGCTCTCCAGTGGATAGTGATACACTCTAACATTTGAGGACCACTGACTTAGTAATATCCACCCTTAATCTTTGTCATCCTCCTTGGGATCCAGTTCTTGAACTCTCTCCCGAGATGAGGAACCAGATGGCCTAAGTGTCCTAGCATGTTTCACTTTTCAATCCCTACTTCTACTCCAAAATACTTCCTAAAGCACATGACAGAAATATAGAGACATATTCTAAAATAAATTTCCCAGGCTCACTACATGCTTTACACATATCAAGCCTTCAGAATTACCCAGGATAATAAACTCAACTTCAAAAGTAAATCTGACATGTTTTGAAGATAAAAATATAGCTAGAGCTCAAACAGCATAATGATTCTAGCAGTAGTATAACAAATTTTTAGAATTTCATTAGGCTTTGAAATAAACTGCCAAACAAATTATTCTATAAATGAGGACCACAACAATACAGTAATCTCATATTTCATTCAATTAGACATCACTGTTCCATCTATCTGCAGTAAGATGGAAAAAGTAAACTAAGCAAAAACAAAGCTAAATAAAATAAACAAAAACAAATTTCAAAAGCAAAAGTGGATATCATGATGTCTGTGCTGTAATGTGATTTTATTTACTCATAGGGTAATTTCTCAAGCAAATATTCAGTTACCACTTTTAATTTAGACAATATTAACAATCAAGATTTAGTGGGATTATTAGGTATTTATCCATTGACAGCAGCAAGAAATTCACCTGGGGGACAGAGGACACCATGTGAGAGAAGATAAATTTTTCAACACCAGCCATGCTTCCTAGCTGCACATGCTCCCCTACATAAGTCTAAGTTCAATCACCAAAATTTGCCAATTATCTTCATGATCGACTTGCCAATTGACTTAATTTCTTGCTTTTTTACCTATTTACTTTTATTTTTCATTTTGTATTTATAATAGCATTTTGAGGACTGTTTGGATTGTTTCTCTCTTTGCTGACTACTGCTATAGCTGGTGAATGAGAGGCAGACTAAGGGCGTAAATAGAATGCATTCAAAGAAATATGCTGTTGTATAAAAAGACCTCTTCTGGATATTTTTCAAGATTATCTTAACATGATTATGTTCACAAGAATTCTTAATATTCCAGAGCATAGTCAAGAATAAATTCAAAAATATATTTAAGACTATATCTTAAATATATTTGCTATATTAAAGGAGAAATTGAAGAATATATTTGTATTTATTCAAGAACATATTCAAAAGTATATTCAAAGATATGGTCAAATGTATTAAATATACTTAAAATGTATTTAAGAATATATACTTTATAAACACAGTTTTCTTCAAAAACCTCTTCCTATATGAGTACTTTTAAAATGTATTTAATAAATTATCAAGTGATTATATTTTTCCTCTTTATATACTCTTTCTATTTGTGACACAGTATGTTCAAAATGATAGTGAAATGAAATTATGAGTAATATTTGTCTCCTTTCCTTCTTTAGTATTGTCCAACTTAATCTTGATTCAATTAATGAAAAGATAAATGTTCACAAGGCAACTGAAGGCTAAGCTTACTTTACCTCTGGTAAGATGAACCTACACAAAACATCACATTATATATACATCACAATATAAACATATTATCTAACCATGTATAGTAGAATTCTATGGCACTTAAAGTCACTAATATTACAAATCAATGTCTTACTAATAAATATTAACGTAAAAATGTATAATTTCAAACTAGAAAATATTTTACTAAAAATATTTTATTCATCTTATGCTATGCACATTTATGGCCTGCAGACCATCACTGTATCACAGCCCGGTACAAGAATGAGTTCTTGAGAGTTCCAGTCAAGATTTCAAAATATATCAACGCTGTGCTTGCCACCTCTCATGAATACATCAAAATTACAACTAAATTATAGAACAATCAACATGGAGAACCATCTGAAGACTAGCTGAATAGAAGTCTTATAACAAAGGATATAAAGAAAAAGTCACATTGGGACTGGTAAGAGGAGCAGAGATGAAAAATGAGCTGGTCTCATAGTCAAGTGTGGTGGTTGAAAATTGGGAGTGATATCTTGGCTACAGAGCTTCACCAAAATGAACAAAGGGCCCAGCCTCAAAACAGGCTCCCCAGCTTGGAGCATGAATACTGGGAAGAGAAGCCTCCACATCTGTCTGTGAAAATCAGTGGGGATTACATCTATTTTGGTGAGACAGAAGGGTGCCAAAAACCCAGGCATCGTCTTAAAGAGCCTGCACACAGACTCACTCACTCTCAGGCACTCACCCAGGGCTCTAACTAAGGAACAACAGCACAGGAGGTGCCAGAGACATACAGGGAGAAACTAGGTTATGCGGCTTCAGGGTGTGGGCTGGAAGGCCAGCCACCATCATCCTTGTATTGATCCCTCCTCCCTCACAGCCAGCAGGCAGGCACCATATTTACTGATTTGAGCCCTTCCCCACAAATGGCCGAATCTGGATCTGCATTGGCCTGGTAAACTCCACTTGCCCCACCTTGATGACTTCCTGAGACAATGTCTCACCTAATTCATTCACCACCAGAGGCTCTTTCAGGCCCAGGCAGGCAAAAAAATGGAATCTCTATGTCATTATCCTTTTGTTGAATGAACCTGAGCTCAACACTGGCACCAAATTTGAATCTGCATTAACCTGGTGAACACTATGTGTTCCACACTGGTTTCTCCCTGAGATTTTACCTCACCACCACCCAACTCACTTACCCCAACCCCAAGACTCTTTCAGCAGCTGCATCTTATGGGAAGCATGCAGCAAGCCTTGAGGTGCCTGGTGTCTTTTGCTGAGCTACCCAGGCACGGTACTGGTGACAACTGGCATTGATTTGCACTGTGGATTCTCTCATATGCCTCCAGATCCAACATAGACAGCAACCAACTATGTATTCCTTTGTAGCTCCTACCAGGTAGCCTTAGGCTCATCACAGGCAGCAGCAGACCTAGGCCTGCATGAAAGTCACTACCAAGAAGCCCCAGAACTAACAAACACAGTGGCCAGCTTTAGACTACAACAGAACACCACCCAATTAACCCACAAGTGCTATACCTAAAGGATGGTTTGGCAGGCACCTGAGCCCACTGAGGTAAATATTACTCTGTGGGGCTAGCCACCCCATAGGAGTTTGTAGACTGTGGCTATGGCCAGTCTTCACAGTCAGTCAGCCTAAAAGTCAATTAAACCCACCGACCTGCCAACAGAAATCAAGTCTCAACTACAACAGGAGGGCACACACAAACCACACAAGGGACACTCGGAGTACTCAGCACAGGTGATCAGGGAGACTGAGCTACTGGGCCAAACAGTGAATCTACTACATAAAGCCATCCAGCCAAAACTGGAAGAAATAGCAGATCTACATAATACATAGAAACAAACACAGAGAGGCAGCCAAAATTATAAAATGAACACATGTCCCAAATAAAAGAACAGGAGAAAACTTTAGAAAAAGAACTGAAAAGAGGCAAGCAACCTATCAGATACAGAGTTCAAAACACTGGTTATAAGGATGCTCAATAAACTTAGTGAGAACTTCAACAAAGAAATACTAAGCATAAAAAAAGGACATAGAAATCATAAAAAGGAACCAGTCATAAATGAAAAGTACAATAACTAAAACAAACAAACAAAAATACACTAGAAAGAACCAATACGAGATTAGATGAAGCCAAGGGTTGAATCAGTGACTTGGGAAAAAGGTAGCATAAACACCCAAACAGAACAAGAAGGGGAAATTAAAAAATTATAAAAATGAGAAGAGACATCCGGGACAACATCAAGCTTAACAGCATTTACTTCGTATTATTTTCAGAAGAAGAAAGCAAGCAAGGGATTAAGAATCTAATGATAAAATAATAATGAAAAACTTGCCTAACTTGGCCAAGGAACTAGACATACAAGCCCAGTAAGCACATAGAGCTCAAACAAGATAAATGCAAAGAGGCCCACACCAAGACACATCATAACTAATATTTCAAAGGTTAAACACAGAGAATTTTAAAATCATCAAAAGAAAGTGAGCTCTCATAGAGCTGATTTCTTAACAGAAACTTTGCAGGCCAGAAGGGACTGAAATAAAAATATATAAAATGATGAAAAGTAAAGTCCTACAACCAAGATTACTTCGCCCAACAAGACTTCCATTGAAAATTGAAGGCAAGATAACGAGCTTCCCAGACAAGAAAAAGCTAAAGGAATTCATCACCACCAAAACAATATTACAAGAAATGTTAAAGGAAATTCTTGAAGAAGTGGAGAATAAAAGAATGTAAATATTAGTAACAAAATGCCAAAAGCTATCGATAATCACTTTAAATGTAAAAGCATTAAATGTTCCAATCAAAAGACATAGGCTAGCTGAATGGATAAAAAAATGATACCCTTACCTATGCTTTCTGTAAGAGAACTACTTGAGATTGAAAGACAAACATAGAATAAAAGTAAAGAGATGGGAAAAGATATTTCATGCAAATAAAAATGAAAAAACAATATATGGGGTAGCAATACTTATATCAGACAAAATAGACTTTAAACAAAGGCCATAATAAATATAAAGATAAAATAACCATTCCAACAAGAGGATATAACCCTTGTAAACATTTATGAACCTAACATTAGGAGCACCTAAATACATAAAGCAAATATTGACTGGCACAAAAGGAGAGATCAATAGTAATATGGTCATAGTAGAGGACCGTAATGCCCCATTATACCCCATAACTTCCAGACAGAAAATCAACAAGGAAACAGTGCCCTTAAATGACACACTGCACCAGATAGATTTAGTTGATATTTTGAGAACATTTCAACTGAAAGCGGCGGAATATACATTCTTTTTAAGGGCACATGGAACATTTTCTGAAAGAGAGACTATGTCACAACATGTTAGGCCTCAAAACGAGTCTCAATAAATTTAAAAAGATTGAAATCATATCAAATGTCTTCTCTGACCACAGTGAAACTAGTAATCAATGACCAAAAAAAAAAAAACCCTGAAAAAATACACAAACATATGGAGGTTAAATAACATCCTAGAACACAATGAATGGGTGGTACTGGTCAAGAAAGCAAAGTAGATAAGTGTTGCGCTTTTCTCTTCCTATGACCACATTTAAATTACAACTAAATTATAGAATAATCAACTTG
>NW_006431381.1:0-1447 GCF_000325575.1 Pteropus alecto | reverse complement strand
TCTAACAGTTTTTGGTGGAATTTTTAGGGTTCTCTCTACCTATTATCATGTCATTGGCAAATAACAAGAGTTTTACTTCTTCCTTTCTAATTTGGATGCCTTTTATTTCTCTTTCTTGTCTTATTGCTGTGGCTAAGACTTCCAATACAATGTCAAAGAGGAGTGGTGAATGTGGGCCTCCTTGTCTTGTTCTTGATCTTAAGCAAAATGTTTTTTGCTTTTCCCCATTGAGTTTGATGTTAGCTGTATATTTGTCATATATGGCCTTTATTATGTCGAGGTATGTTCCCTCTATTCCCACTTTGCTGAAAGTTTTTATCGTAAATGGATGTTGAATTTTGTCGAACACTTTTTATGTATCTATTGATATGATCATATGGTTTTTATCTTTCAATTTGTTAATGTGGTGTATGACATGAATTGATTGTGAATATTGCACTAACCTTACATCTCAATAATAAATCTAACTTGATCATGGTGTATGATATTTTTAATGTATTGCTGAATTTGGTTTGCTAATATTTTGTTGAGGATTTTTTACATCAATATTCATATGACATATTGGCCTATAGTTTTCTTTTTTGTAATGTCTTTGTCTTGTTTTGGAATCAAGATAATGATGGCCTCATAAAAGGAGTAAGGGAGCCTTCCCTCTTCTTGAATATTTTGGAATAGTTTGAAAAGAATAGGTGTTAGTTCTTTGAATGTTCGCTAAAATTCACCTATATAGCCATCTAGTCCAGGGCTTTTCTTTTTTGGGATGTTTTTGATTATTGATTCTATTTCATTGGTGCTAATCATTCGGTTGAGATTTTCTGTTTCTTCTTGACTCAGTCTTGGGAGATAGTATATTTCTAAGAACGTATCCATTTCTTCAATTGTCCAATTTGTTGGTGTATTTTGCTCATAGTATTTTTTTTATGATCCTTTGTATTTCTGTGTAGTCTATAGTTATTTTTCCTCTTTTATTCTCATTTTATCTATTTGAGTCCTCTGTCATGTTTCCTCGATGAGTCTGTTTAAGAGTTTGTCAATTTTGTTTATCCTTTCAAAGAACCAGCTATTGATTTCTTTAATCTTTTATATTGTTTATCTAGACTTCATTTTGTTTATTTCCTCTCTGATCTTTATTATTTCCTTCCTTCTCTTCAGTTTGGGCTCTGTTTGCTGTTCTTTTTCTAGTTCTTTTAAGTGTAAGGTTAAAGGTTAAACTTTTTTTTTATATTTTTTCTTTTTTTTTTTTTTTTTTTTTTTTTTGAGGTAGGCCTGTATTGCTAAGAATTTCCCTTTTATTGCTCCTTTCACTATATCCCACAGATTTTGAGTCATTGTGTTTTCATTTTCATTTGTGTCTCAGTATCTTTTTATTTCTTCCTTGATCTCATTGTTGATCGATTCACTGTTTAATAGTTTGTTATTTAGCCTCCATGTTTTTGTGTATTTTCCA
>NW_006431380.1:19810-20106 GCF_000325575.1 Pteropus alecto | reverse complement strand
TTTCAATATGTGTATTTATTATATGCCAAGTATAAACCTCAATAAATTGGAACACAAATCTTAGCACCACCCAGGACAATGATAACCAGCTTCTTAATGGATTAATCATGCTTTAGATTCTGTCTCCATGCCATAAAAAATCTTTTAGTACACAATATCATCTCTCAGTAAGTCTCATGGCATTTTACGTGGTCACGATGTTGCCACTTCCTTCATTCACAATGCCTTTCCGTTTAAGGAAGGTCTCTGAATGTCTCCTTCTCCTCCCCCTTTGCTGATTACCCTGAAGGGCACGG
>NW_006431380.1:0-4631 GCF_000325575.1 Pteropus alecto | reverse complement strand
GTCTCTTTTGCTGAGCAGAAGTTTTTTAGTTTGATATAGTCCCATTCATTTATTTTTACTTTTCCTTCTCTTGCCTTTGAGGTCATATTCATAGAGTCCTCATTAAGTCCAATGGTCTTGAGTTTAGTTTCTATTTTTTTTCTATGTATTTTATTGTTTCAGGTCTTATATTCAGGTCCTTAATCCATTTTGAGTTAATTTTGGTGTGTGGTTATAGAGAACAGTCTAGTTTCATTCTCTTGCATGTGGCTTTCCTGTTTTCCCAGCACCATTTATTGAAGAGGCTTTCCTATCTCCACTGTAGGTTTTTGGCTTTTTTGTCGAAAATTATTTGCCCATATAAAGATGGGTTTACTTCTGGACTCTTGATTCGTTTCCATTGGTCCATGTGTCTGTTTTTCTGCCAAACCCATGCTGTTTAGATTGCTGTCACTTGGTAGTATAATTTGAAGTTGTGCAGAGTGTTGCCTCCAGCCTCGTTTTTTTTCCCTCAGAATGGCTCTGGTAATCGGGCTCTTTTTGCTTCCATACAAATCTGATGATTTTTTGTTCTAGTTTTTTAAAAAATGCCAATGAGATTTAATGAGGATTGCATTCAATCTGTATAATGCTTTAGGTAATATGGTCATTTTAACTCTGTTGATTCTTCCAATCCAAGAACACAGCCTATCTTTCCATTTCTTTGTATCTTCTTCGGTTTCTTTTAATACGGTCTTATAGATTTCATTATATATTTTACATGTTTCAATAGATTTATTCTTAGATATTTTATTCTCTTTGTTGCAATTGCAAAAGGAATTATATTTTTACACTTCTTTTTCTGATACTTCATTATTAGAGTGTCAGCGCGCTTTGTATTTTTAAACATTGATTTTGTAACCAGAAACTTTACTGTGTTTGCTTATTGTTTCTAGTAGTGTTCTTGTGGAATCTTTAGGGTTTTCTATATAGAGAATCATGTCATCTGCAAATAGTGACAGTTTGACTTCGTCGTTTCTTACTTGGATGCGTGTTATATCTTTTTCCTGTCTGATTGCACTCGCTAGGACCTCCAATGTTATATTGAAGAACCACGATGATAGTGGACAACCTTGCCTTCTTTCTGATCTTCGGGGGAAACTTTTCAGTTTTTCACCATTACATATAATGTTGGCTGAGTCTTTCTCATAGATGACCTTCATTATGTTAAGGTCCTTTTTCTCTATTCCGATTTTGTAAAGTGTTTTGCTCATAAATGGATGCTGTATTCTTTCGAAGGCTTTTTCTGCATCTCTTGATATGATCATATGATTCTTATTTTTTTCATTTGTTTATGTGGTGTATTACAGTATTCGATTACCATATGTCAGACCTTCCCTGTGCCTGTGGGATGAAGTACACCTGACCATGTTGTATAACTGTTATCATATGTTGCTGTATTTGGTTCACTAATATCTTATTTAGGACTTTTGCATCTGTATTCATGAGAGATATCGGTCTGTAGTTTTCTGATTTTGCTTTCTCTTTACCAGTTTTGGTATCAATGTAATTTTGGCCTCATAAAATGAGTTGAATAGTATTGAGGAGAATAGGTATGAAATCTTCTTTGAATGCTTGTTAGAATTCACTGGTGAAGCCATCTGGTCCTGGACTTTTACTTTTTGGTAGGTCTTTGATGATTGTTTCCATTTCCATAGTGCTGAATGGTCTATTTAGATTTTCCACTTTGTCTTGATTCAGTCTAGGAAGGTTGTATTTTTTAAGTACTGGTCCAATTCTTCTAGATTATTAAATTTGGTGTTATATACTTTTTCATAATATTCCTGTATGATCCTCTGTATTTCTGCAATGTCTGTCATAATTTCCCCCGGTTCTTCCCTGATTTTGTGTATTTGTGTCTTTTCTCTTTTCTCTTTAGTGAGTCTATCCAGGTGTTTGCCAATTTTATTAACTTCAATTCCATGAGCTGGAATTGCTGACACTGCTCAAGGAGTCATTATGAGTGCCTCGTTAGTGCTACCTCATGACCTCTACTGAAACTATGGGTAAGAAGCGTGTCCTTACTGCCACTAGGTGGTGGTGAATGTCTGCCCTGACCGTACTCCACTGAGGAGAGGGTGGATCTCCTCATTACTGCTGGGTAGAGGATCGAAGTGCAGTCTCCCCAAACTCGACTGACACCAAGGAATAGAAGACTGACTTCTTGAGTAGCCAGCAGGGATGGAAGCCTGACTTCCTTCCCTGAAGCTGAAACTAGTGGTTTCAGCTTCTCTGAAACCACTAGTAGCTGTCCAGCGACCCCTGCCAGGAGGGGGTCGTGATGGCTCATTACAGTCTAAAGAAGGTGGAAGTGGAGACTCGAAATGTGGTCTTTGCTGGTGTGGGTGGGTAATTGATTTAACCAAAGCACGTCTGGTTGTTTTTTTGTGCCTGGGCTTGACTGCCTGACTGTGTGATATGGATGAGAAGCACGACAGTCACCTGGCTTTCGCAAAAGGAGGCCAGACAGTCTCCTTGTCTGACAATGCGGAGAAGGGCCAGAAGGGAGAAACAGTGCTTGCAATCTCAATTAAATATTCCATAAATCCCTCTTAATGAGGGAACTGAATGACACGTGCTGGCAAGCGAGCGGAGGACAGCTGCTGTGAGCATGAGTTTTGAAATCAGACAGCATTAGGTACAAACTCTAGCTCTGCCACTAATTGGCTGTGTGACACCAGAGAAGTTGTTGCACCTCTCTGAACCTCAAGAATAAAAATGACAATTGTTCATTTAACATGTTTTGATTCCCTCTATGTGCCAATAATTGCTATTATTTTTATTGCTACTCAGAATGTATTCAGTCACTTCTCTTTTGGTCATCTTAAGATCTCTATGGGGGGATACTGTGGCCAATTGCAAAAATGGCCATCAATTATTTCTTTCATCTAGCCATAGATTGTGGTGTTGCCCTGACTCAGCCTTGATCATGTGACTTGCTTTGGCAACTAGGATGTTAGTAAATATGAAGCATATAGAAATGTACGCTCGTGAGTGTGACAAGTGCTTGTGTGTGGAGCTTGCTCAGTCTTGCTGCACTCAGGTCCCAGCTGCCATGTGAACAAGCTCAGGCTGGCCCACTGGATGATTACAGTCCCAGGGCCCAGTCATACCTCATCACCGCAGCCAGGAGCCACCCACTCCTAGACACATGACAGAGCCATCGTAGACCATGACGCGACTGGCCAGCTGACCTCATATAGAAAAGGGACCCCAATAGCCAAGCCTAGTGCCCAGTAGGGTGAACTCAATAAATGTTGTTGTACTAAGGCACTGCACGTTGGGATGGTTTGTTATAAGCAATAGATTACTGGCACAAAGATGCAGGCGGGGGAGTCCAAGTTCCATTTCTGCAACTCTTATCCATGCACATATGCCCCTCATTAAAATGGAGTCAGAACATCTCGCCCGAGCGTTCCTGTGATAGTTAGATATTGTGAAGCAGGAGCAGGCTGTGGGAGCTGTGTAACTTTGTTTCCTTGGCACATGGGAGAGGTGTATGGACCAGGAACTGTAATCATAATACCACGTTGGAGCTCTCCTCTATCGGAAGGAGGTCTTGTCTGTGAGTTGTCGAGGTTGTTGTGGGAGCCTGTTCTGGCTCTCTAGGCCTGCAGCTCTACAGTCCCAAAAATGAGATCTAGTTAATTGAGCAATCTGAACTTTTACTGTATGCCTGGCACTGAGAGAGCCCTAGGGATGGAGAGGAAGAAACGAGAGACATTTCTCTCCCTAATAGATCCCCATAGGTCACAGAAGACCATTTATGAAAGCCTTTTCTCAAGAATATTGGATTTCCTCTTTGCTTAACCCATAGATTCTTTGCCTCACACTCAGCTCTTGTGCCCCCATGTCTGTCCTTTGCACAATCTAATAGGCAACGTCCATCACAAGACGGAATGTGTGCACCACCGATAAGGCCGTGTTTGCCAAATGGAATGAATGCACAATCCACTCGGTCAGGGCCCACAAAATTCTGACAGAAAAGTATAAAAGTATAGTTCCAGTTTCTTGCCTAGAAAGCATGACTCCCCCTGACTATTGTAGTCATAGCCCAGTCCTGCGACTACAGCCTCAGGTAGGAAAAAAAAAATGTCGTAGTGACATGGGGAAGAATGAAAACTATATATTCATAGTGTCGTTTTTCCACGAAGGAACAGTGGCAGAGTCGTGCCAGCCCCTTGTCCCAGCCCCTCACACACACATCCACCAGGAAAGCGTTGGTGTTTGTCTGGGGGATGGGTCTTCAAGGTGGGTGTGTGCAAACACTCGTGAAGGCTTATAAGCAATCCCGTCATGCCTATACCTCCAGCCTTTTGAGATAACCAAAGTTTTCATTGCTTGTTCCTTTTCTCAGTCAAACCATCACTCTGTGGATGAGCGTGTGTCCCTTGGTATAAAGGGCACTCCCGGGATTTGCACCGTAGAGAGCATTTCCTCTCTGCTTCCTGCACATGTTTCCGGCTCGTTCCGGAGAGGCGAGGTGGGAAGCACGGTGAACCACAATTCTCGCCTCCACTCCTCCTCACCCAAATCCCAAATCCTGGGACTCGGAATATCTGAGAGAGACCCATGTCCAGCTGCACCCTGAGGTCCTGAATGGCTGTCAGGAG
>NW_006431379.1:0-553 GCF_000325575.1 Pteropus alecto | reverse complement strand
TTTTTTTTTTAATTAGCACAACTGTTTATTTTCCCGAGAATATCTTTTCCAACGTGTTCTCTGTTTGGCAAAGTCTTTCATATTCATTCAGATTTAGCCTTCTCTGACCGCCTCGTCTTTCATTAAAGTAGATTAATATGTAAATATCACCACTATAGCTTGCATTATAGTAATAATTTTTAAAAAATTTTTATGGTGACATTGCTTAATGAAATCCAAAAATTTCAGCTGCACATTTTAACATAAGGCATACATAATTTTACACTGTGTGTGCACTTCCCATAGTTAGATTTCTTTTTTTATTATTAAGCTAATTGGGGTAAAATTGGTTAATACAATTAAATAATTTTCAAGTATATATTATACTTTGACATCTGTATATTCTATTCTGTGTTTACCCCCCAAAGTCCCGTTTCTTCAGCTACTGTATATTTGATTCACTTTACACACTTCACCCTCCCACTATCCTCCTATATTTGACCCCCTTTACTCCATCTCCCTCCCCACTCCTCCACAAACCCCTACCTTCTGGTAACCACTAGTCTATAGTCCA
>NW_006431378.1:0-549 GCF_000325575.1 Pteropus alecto | reverse complement strand
AAGAAACCGTCAACAAGGTAAAGAGACAACCAACTTGAATGGGAAAAATATATCTGCAAGCAACGCTTCCAATAAGGGCCTAATATCCAAAATATACAAAGAACTCATACAACTCAATAACAGCAAAAAAACAAATGATCCCATCAAAAAATGAGCAGAGGACCTGAACAGACACTTCTCCATAGAGGACATACAAATGGCCAACAAATATTTAAAAAATGCTCAACAGCACTAGCTATTAGGGAAATGCAATCAAAACCACAATGAGATACCATCTCACACCTGTTAGAAGAGCTATCATCAACAAGACGAGCAATAACAACTACTGGAGAGGATGCAGAGAGAAGAGAACCCTCATACACTGCTGGTGGGACTGCAAATTGGTACAGCCACTACGGAAAACAGTATGGAGGTTCCTCAAAAAATTAAGAATTGATCCTTATGAACTGAATTACCATACGATCCAGTAATCCTTCTACTGGGTATTTACCCCCACAACTTGAAAACCCATATTTTAAAGATATTTGCACACCGATGTTCATAGCAGCA
>NW_006431377.1:0-918 GCF_000325575.1 Pteropus alecto | reverse complement strand
TTATATACTTCGGTTCTAAATCTTTGGCCTGTGGTACCATTACGAATATGAAATGGATAGTTGTATGTATAGTCGTCCTTTTTCTTCTGCATGTACCTTATCTCCATTCCCCTTTGTGAATTTGGATCTTCGAATCTTCCCCTTTTCAGTCATTGTCCCTATGTATGCTGAACGTTCATTACTACCTGGTTATAACAATTCTCTTATTATTATTTATGCTTATACTGCCTTGTTCTTAGTAAGGATTGCACTCTTCTGTTTCTATATGCCTGATGGTCACTTTTCTCCTAATTATGTAATTTTTTTGTCATTTTGTTTTAGGTAAGCTAACCCCTTTCAGTATCTCCTGTAGTGTAGGCCTCATCATGGAGAATTCCCTCAATTTTTGTATATATGGAAAGTCTTAATTTCTCCTTCATATCTAAAGAAGAGCTTAGCTGGATATATTATTCTAGGCTGGTAGTTCCTTTCACTTAATAGTTTAAATATTTGATTCCATTCCTTTTTGGCTTGTAAGGCTTCCACTGAGAAGTCCAAGGATAATCTAATGGGCTTTCCTCTATAAGTTACCAATTTCTTCTCTCTGGTTGCCCTGAGAATTCTGTCTTTATCATTAATTTTTTATAATTTTAATACAATGTGTCTTGGTGAAGATTTATTTGGGTTGAGATAATTGGGTGCTCTGTTGATTTTTAAATTCCAAGCTCCAGCTCATTCTTAGATTTGGGAAATTCTCCTCAAGTATTTGTCTGAAAATGCTTTGTAGTCCCTTGTTTTTCTTCCTTGCCTTTGATAATGACCATTATCCTTGTTTCCTCTCCTGATGATATCAGCTAGTTCTTGAATTTCTCTTTTATTATTTTTCAATTTTTGATTTCTCTCGTCTTCCTTCTGATATATTTCTAGATTTCTGTCTTC
>NW_006431376.1:0-3521 GCF_000325575.1 Pteropus alecto | reverse complement strand
TAAGCCTAACCATAAATTTTAAACAAACAATAACCCTAAACATAACCACTTACCAAAACCTAACCCAAAATCTATCTTAAAGTCTAAACCTAACCCTCACCCTTAACCTAACATTAACTAGAACCCTGATGCTAACCCTAAAAACAAAGCTAATGCTAACGATAATTCTAAACATAACCTTAACAATAACCGTAACCCTGATTCCAATGCTAAGACTAAAGTTATCCTAACCGTAATTCTCACCCTAACCCTAAAGTTTACACTAATAATAATTATAAACTTAACTCCTTACACTAACCCTGATCCTAACCTTAAAACTAGAACTAATAATAACTGTAATTCTAAACCTAACACTATCACTAACCCTAACCGTGACACTAACCAGAAAACCAAAGCTAATTCTAACCCTAAATCTAAACCTAACTCTTAATATTACACTACCAATAACCCTAAACGTAACCCCATACCCTAACCCTAACTCTAACCCTAATTTAACTCTAAAACTAACCCTAAACATAAACTTAACCCTAAGCATAACCCTAACTTAAACTTAACCCAAACCCTAACAGTAACCCTAACACTAACCTAACCATACCCCAAACCATAAACACTAATCCTTATTGTAACCCTAACCCTAACCTTAACCCTGATCCTAATGCTAAAACTAAAGCTAATACTAAATCTACCACTAACGCTACCCTAACCCTAACTCCAACCTCTTAACGCTAAACCTAACCCTAAACCTAAGGCCAACCCACAATGGAACAATAATCCTAACCCTAATTTTAACTCTAACATAAACCAAACCCTAATACTAAGACTAACCATAAATCTAACCCTAAGATAAACAAATCCAGACCCTAAATCTAACCCTGACACTAAACCCAAACATAAATCAAACCTAACCATAACACTAATCCCAACATTAATCCTAACTCTAAGGTCTTATCCTAAAACTAACTCTACCCCTATCACTAAAGCTAAAACTAACCCTGATCCTAACCCTAACACTAAACCAAAAGCGAACTCTAAATCTAACCTCATACCTTAACCCGAACCGAAACCCTAACCCTGATTCTAACCCTAAAAATAAAGCTAATCCTTACCCTAATTCTAACCCTAACCCTAACACTAACACTAACCCTAACCCTAAATTTTACACTAACAATAACCCTAACCCTAACACTTTAACTTAAATGTCAACCTAACTGTAACTTTAACTCTAGAACTAATCCTAACCCTATACTTAACCCTAACATTAAACCTAAGACTGATCTGAACCCTAAAACTAAAGCTAATCCTAACATTAATTCTAACCAGAACCCTAAATTTATACTAACAATAACATGAAAACTAAATTCTTACCCTAACTCTAAACCTAAACTATAGCTAACCCTAACCCTAACATTAACCAGAACCTTTCTCCTAACCCAAAAAATCAAGTGAATGCTAAACATAATTCTAAAGCTAACCCTAACACTAACATTAACCGTGATCCTAACCTAACACTAAAGCTTATCCTAACCATAATTTTAAACCTAACCCTAAATTTGACACTAACAATATCTTTAAAATTAACTGCTAACACTGACCATAACCCAAAATATAAAATTAACCATTAACATAAAACTAACTCTAATTCTAACCCTAACCCTAAAGCTAAACCTAACTCTAGCCATAACCATAAACCTAACCCTATACAAACCTAACCCAAACCCTACCGAAAACTGTAACCCTAACTTAGCCTAAACCCTAACCCTAACCCTAACTCTAATCCTAACTCTAAATACTTACACTAATCCTAACCCTAACCCTGACAATAAGCCTAAAACTAAAGTTAATCATAACCCTAATTCTAGTCCAAACTATAAATTGTACACTAACAATAACCCTAACTCTAACCTGTTACTCTAATCCTAATGTTAAACCTAAAGCTAACCCTAATATAAAGCTAAGCTTAACACTAACCAAAACCTAAAACTTACCATAACCTAACCCTATTATAAACCTAACCCTAAACTAAACCTAACCCGAACACTAACAGTAACCGTAAACATAACATAATCCTAACCCTATCCCGAATATTAATCCTAAATCTAACCTCTTACCCTAATAATACCCTAACCTTAACCCGAAACCGAACCCTAACCCTAAACCTAATTCTAAACCTAAATATAACCCTAAACCTAACACTAACCCTAACTGTAACCCTAACCTTAACTGTAACCCTAACCCTAATCTTGACCCTAACCCTGATCCTAACCCTTAAAATAAAGCGACTCCTAACCCTATTTCTAACCATAACCCTAAAAATAATCCTAACCCTAAATTTTACACTAACAATAACCCTCACCATAACCTCTTACCCTGAACCTAACCCTAACCCTAACTTTAACTCTAACACTAACCCTAACTCTAACCTTAACCCTAACATTAACCCTAACAGTGATCCTAAACCAAAATCTAAAGCTAATTCTAACCCTAATTCTAACACTAACCATAAATTTTACACTAACAATAATACTAACAATAACCCATAACCCTAACTATAAACCTAAACTAACCCAAACCTTAACCCAAACCCTAACGGTAACCCTAATCCTATTCCTGATCCTAATACTAAAACTAAAGTTAATCCTAAACCTAAACCTGACGCTAAATCGATCTCTAACCTATTACGCTAATGCTAAATCTCAACCTAAAGCTAACCTTAACACTAACACTAACCCTAACTCTAACACTAACTCTAACCTAAATCTAACCATAACTCTAACTCTAACGATAAACCTAACCCTCAGGAAAATGTAATCTAACTCTAACCCTAACTCTAAACCTAACCCTAACGCTAACCTAACCATAACTCTAACCCTAACATTAATCCTAACTCTTACATCTTACCCTGAACAAAACCCTAAACCTAACACTAACCCTAACCCTAAATTTTACACTAACAATAACATTAATCCTAGCTTTTTATCCTAACCCTAATCTTAAACTGTAGCAAACCCTAACTAACACTAACCCTTTCCCTAAGCATATCCGTAACCTACACTAACCGGAACTCAAAACATTACAATAAACCAACACCTAAAGTAAACCTAACCCTAACCCTAACCCTAACCTAAAACTAACTTTAACTTAACCCTAAACCTAATGCTAACACTAATCCTAACTCTAAACTCTTACCCTAACCTTAATCCTAAACATATCTGTAAACCTAACAGAAACCATAACGCTAAACCTAACCCTAACACTAATACTAACCCTAAAACTAACCGTAACCCTAAAGCCAAACCCTAACCCTAACCCAAACCTAACCTTTAATCTAACCTTAAAACTAAAGTTAATCCTAACCCTAAACCCAATCCTATCTTTAACTCTAAAACAAACCCTAACCCTAATCGTATTCCTAATATTAACGCTAAAGCTGATACTAACCCTATAACTAAACCTAATCCTAACTATAAATCTAACACTAACCCAAAGAATAAATCCAACACTAAATTATAAACTAACAATAA
>NW_006431375.1:0-302 GCF_000325575.1 Pteropus alecto | reverse complement strand
TTTCTATATAGAGAATAATGTCATCTGCAAATAGTTACGGTTTGTCTTCTTTGTTTACTATTTAGATGGCTTTTATGTCTTTCTCTTGTCTGATTTCACTTGCTAGGACCTCCAATGTTATATTGAATACAGTGGTGAAAGTGGATATACTTGCCTTGTTCCTGATCTTAGACGGAAAGTTTTTAATTTTTCACCATTCAGTATAATGTTGGCTGAGGGCTTGTCATATATGACCTTTATTATCCTGAGGTACTTTCCTTCTATTCAAATTTTGTTAAGTGTTTTGATCATAAATTGATGCT
>NW_006431374.1:0-394 GCF_000325575.1 Pteropus alecto | reverse complement strand
TACACCAATAATGAACTATCAGAAAGAGAAAGTAAGAAAACAATCTCATTATATCAATTATATCAAATAAAATATAATACCTAGAAATAAATTTAAATAAGGAGATAAAAGACCTGTACTCAGAAAATTATGTCACCGAAGAAAGAAATTGAAGATGATACAAATAAATGGAAGCATATACCGTGTTGATGGATAGAAAGAATCAACATTGGTAAAATGTCCATACTACCCAAAGCAATCTGTAGATTCAATGCAATCCCTATTAAAATACCAATGGCATTTTTCAGAGAACTAGAACAAATAATCCTAAAATGTATATAAAATCATAAAAGATCTCAAATAGCCACAGCAATCTTAAAAAAGAAGAACAAATTTGGAGGTATCACACTACCTG
>NW_006431373.1:0-293 GCF_000325575.1 Pteropus alecto | reverse complement strand
CGTATATGTGTGTATGGTAGTGGTGTGTGTGCATGTTTCTGTGCGGTGTGTGCATGCATGTGTGTGTGCATGTGTTGTCCATGCATGGGTGTACGCATATGTATGTGTGTGTTATGTGCACATGGGTGTATATGTGCATGCTTGCATGTGGCATTTGCATTCATGTGAATGTTTGGGGTGTGTGCATGTGTGTGCGTACATGTGTGTGCATGTGTGTGCGATGCGTGCATGTGTGTGTCTTTGTGGTGTGTGTGTGTATGTGTGCAGTGTGTTTGTGCATGTATTGTGTGTGC
>NW_006431372.1:504-897 GCF_000325575.1 Pteropus alecto | reverse complement strand
CTTTGCTTTTCAGTTATTAAAGTTTCTATTGGTATATCCTCAAGCTCAGAGATTTTTTTCCTCTGCTGTGTCCAGTCTATTAATAAAATCATCAAAAATTAGTGTTTTTCATCTTTAACTTTTCTTATTGGCTCTTTCTTAGAATTTTATTTTTCTGAATTTTATTTTTATTTTATTGCCAATCTTTTCTTGCAAGCTGTCTACTTTACCCATTAGAATCCTTAGCATATTATTCATAGTTATTTAAATCTCTAGTCTGATCATTTCAATATCTGTTTCTGATCTGTCATGTCTGTTTCTGATGCTTGCTCTGTCTTTTTTTTTCTTCTTCTTTTAGGCAAGGCAACCCTTGGTTGAGCTAGCTCACAGATTGCAAGGATCTTGTCAGCTGAA
>NW_006431372.1:0-455 GCF_000325575.1 Pteropus alecto | reverse complement strand
GGCCATCCAAGTACTAACCAGGCCCGACCCTGCTTAGCTTCTGAGATGAGATGGGATCGGGCTTATTCAGGGTGACATGGCCGTAGACTTTCTCTGTCTTTTCAAAATGTGGCTTTTGTCTTTGATATATCCTTAATTTTTTCTCGATATCTAGACATTATGACCCAGGTAAAAGGAACCAGTGTACACAGGCTTTTAGTAACATGGTAGTGAGGTGGTCAGGAGGGCGAGTCTTCCATAGTCGTATAATTAGGTGTCAGTCTTTTAGTGACATGCCTCTATACTGGGACCTTCACATGTGTTTCTAAGCCTTTTTCTCCTGCCCCAAGTGGTACTGGATGGCCAGAGTGGACTAAAATTTGGAATTTCTCTTCGCCCAGGTCATTCAGCTCTGATTATACCCCACCAGGTGAGGTTCTAGTTAACTAGTTTCTCCTGAAGGCAGGCCTTGTTAA
>NW_006431371.1:0-520 GCF_000325575.1 Pteropus alecto | reverse complement strand
CAGCTTCTTTAGCCAATCATCTATCATAGGACAGTCCAGATTTGTCCATATCCTGGCCACTGTGAATAATGCTGCTATGAACATCAGTGTGCAAATATCTTTTTGGATATGGGTTTTCAAGTCTTTGGGGTACATTCCCAGTAAAGAGATTGCTGAATCATATGGTAGATCAATTCTTAGTTTTCTGAGGAGCCTCCATACTGGTTTCCATAGTGCCTATACCAATTTGCAGTCCCGCCAGCTGTGTATGAAGGTTCCTTTTTCTCCGCATCCTCTCCAATATTTGTTATTACTAGTTCCGTTGATTATAGCTATTCTAACAGGTGTGAGATGCTTTCTCATTGTGGTTTTGATTTGCGTTTTCCTAATAGATAGCGACGTTGAGAATGTTTTCATATATTTGTTGCCCATTTGTGTCTCCTCTAGAGAGGAGTGTCTGTTCATGTCCTCTGCCCATTTTTTGATTGGATCTTTTGTATTTTTGCTGTTATTAAGTTGTATGAGTTCTTTGTATATTTTG
>NW_006431370.1:0-361 GCF_000325575.1 Pteropus alecto | reverse complement strand
GAGAATACAATGTTGGAAGCTTTTAAGGCTCACTGCAGTGTGGGTTAGACCACCTAGGTAGTCCTAGAGCTCAGACATGTATGTGTGTGTACATGGAATAGTAATGAGGCACTATAGTGTGGGCTTAGACCACCAACAGTAGTTGTTGAGCAGAGGTGTATGTGTGTGTGTGCATGTGTGTGCGTGTGTGTGTGTGTGTGGTGTGTGTGTGTGTACATGGAGCAATAATGGGAAGTCACCGTGGTTCTACTTTTTGAACCTTCCCTTCCACACATGAGTTAACGAGGCAGCCATCGAAAGCACAGAGTGAGAGGTGGAAATACCAACCAATCTGTTCTGAAAAATCGAAATTAAGAAAACA
>NW_006431369.1:0-689 GCF_000325575.1 Pteropus alecto | reverse complement strand
TCTGCTGACTTTAGGCTTCATTTGTTTTTCCTTTTGAGAGTTTGTTTATCTGGGCTTGTTCTTGTTTTTTGAGATAGACCTGTAATGATATGAACTTTCCTCTTATTACCACTTTTTGCCATGTCCCAAAAGTTTTGATATGTTGTACTTTCATTATCATTCGTTTCTATGTATCTCTTGATCATTCTTGTTATCTCTTCCCTGACCCAGTTATTCTTCAGTATCATGTTGTTTAATCTCCATGTATTTTTGGTTCTTCCTGATTTCTTTCTGCAGTTAATCTCTAGTTTCAAAGCATTATTATCAGAGAATATGGTTGATATGTTTCACCCCTCTTATATTTGTTGAGGCTGTTCCTTCTTGTTTCATGTTATATACAATGGTTCTGAATCTTTGGCGTGCGGTTACCAGTATGAATATGTAAAGAATAGTTATATATATATATACAAGCAGCTGATTTGGGATGGAAGGCTCTGTATATGTCGATTATGTCCAGTTGTATATATATAGTCGTCCATTTTCTTCCACACATGCCTTATCTCCATTCTACTTTGCAAATTTGGATCTTTGCATCTTCCCCTTTTCAGTCATTGTTATCTCAATTTGTTCTTATGCATGCTGAACGTTCATTACTGTTTTGTTATAACAAATCTGTTCTTATTATTTAAACTTATAATGCCCTATTCTTA
>NW_006431368.1:0-567 GCF_000325575.1 Pteropus alecto | reverse complement strand
TGATGTAGTCCCATTTGTTTATTTTTTTTTTCTTTAGCTTCCCTTGTCCAAGGAGATATATGTGAAAAGAAATTACTGTTAGCATTATCAGAAAGTTTACTACTTATGTTTTCCTCCAGAATTTTTATGGTTTTGGATCTTACATTTAAGTCTTTAATCCATTTTGAGTCTATTTTTGTATATGGTATAAGAAGGTAGTCCAGTTTCTTTCTTTTTTTCTTTTTTATTTCTTTTCACATGTATCTGTCCAATTTTCTAAGCACCATTTATTGAAGAGACTGTCTCTACCCCATTGTATATATATTTGTGCCTCCTTTGTCATATATTACATGCACATATAGGCGGGGATTTATTTCTGGGCTCTCTATTCAATTCTATTGCTCAATGGATCTGGTTTTATATTAGTATCATGTTGTTTTGATTATTGTAGTCTTGTATAGTTTGATATCATGTAGTGTGATACCTCCAACTTTGTTCATCTTTCTCAAGATTTCCATGGTTATTTAGGGTCTTTTATGGTTCCATATAAATATTAAGATTATTTGTTCTAACTCTCTGAAAAATGCC
>NW_006431367.1:0-261 GCF_000325575.1 Pteropus alecto | reverse complement strand
TTGATTTCTTTTAATAGGGTCTTGTAGTTTTCATTATATAGGTCCTTCATATGTTTTATTAAATTTATTCATATGCATTTTATTCTTTTTGCTGCAATTGCAAAAGGAATTATTTTTTCCACTTCATTTTCTGATGCTTCATTATTAGAGTATAAAAACGCTATGGATTTTTGAATGTTGACTTTGTAACCAGAGACTTTACTGTATTTGCTTACTGTTGCTAGTCGTGTTCTTGTGGAGTCTTTCGGGTTTTCTATATAG
>NW_006431366.1:0-360 GCF_000325575.1 Pteropus alecto | reverse complement strand
CCATTTGTACCTCTTAATTCCTTTGCCTTTTTTGTACCTCCAAACCTCCTTCAATCTAGTAGCCCTCAAAATATTCTATGTATCTATGAGTTTATTTCTGCTTTCATTGTTGTTCTTGAATTTGTTCTTTAGATTCCACATGCACATGAAATCATACGATATTTCTCTTTCTCTATTCGACCCATTTCATTCAGTGCAATATCCTCTAGGCCCATCAAGTCAATATCTTTTTTTATCCCCATTTTTTTTTTTTTAGTTCGTGTGTGTCTTTTAATCTGAAGTGAGTTTCTTGTAGGCAGCATATGTAGGGGTCTTATTTTCTCACCCATTCAACCACTTTATCTTTTGGTTGGAGCACTT
>NW_006431365.1:0-1088 GCF_000325575.1 Pteropus alecto | reverse complement strand
TGCTGTTTTGATTACTGTAGCCTTGTAGTATAATTAAATATCAGGTAGTGTGATACTTCTAACTTTGTTCTTCTTTCTCAAGGTTGCCATGGCTATTTGGGGTTTTTATGGCTCCATATAAATTTTAGGATTATTTGTTCTAGCTATCTGAAAAATGCCATTGGTATTTTGATAGGGATTGCATTGAATCTATAGATTGCTTTGGGTAGTATGGCCATTTTAACACTGTTGATTCTTCCTACCCATGAACAGGTATATGCTTCCATTTATTTCTATCTTCTTCAGTTTCTTTTTTCAATGACATAATTTTCTGAAAACAGGTCTTCTACCTTCTTGGTTAATTTGATTACCAGGTATTTTAGTTTTTGACACAATTGTAAATGGGATTGTTTTCTTAATTTCTCTTTCTGAAAGTTCATCATTGGTGTATAAAAATGCCACTGACTTCCGAATATTTTATTTTGTAACCTGCTACTTCATTGATCAGTTCTATCAGTTTTTCGTGGAATCTTTAGAGTTCTCTATATATAGTATCATGTCATCAGCAAATAACAAGAATTTTACTTCTTCTTTTTCAATTAGGATGCCTTTTTTTTTTTCTCTTTCTTGTCTTATTGCTGTGGTTTAGACTTCCAATACAATGTTGAAGAGGAGTGGTGAAAGTGGGCATCCTTGTCTTGTTCCTGATCTTAAGGAAAATGCTTTTAGCCTTTCCCCATTGAGTATGATGTTAGCTGTAGGTTTGTCATATGTGGCCTTTATTATGTTAAGGTATGTTCCTCCTATTCCCACTTTGTTGAGAGTTTTTATCATAAATCGATGCTGAATTTTGTCAAATGTTTTTTCTGCATCTATTGATATGATCATATGGTTTTTATCTTTTGATTTGTTAGTGTGGTGTATCATAGTAATTGATTTGCATATATTGAACCAATCCTGCATCCCAGAAATAAATCCAACTTGATCATGGTGTATGATATTTTTAATGTATTGCTGAATTCTGTTTGCTAATATTTTGTTGAGGAGTTTTGGATCAATGTTCATAAGAGATATCAGTTTTCTTTTTTTGTAATGTCTTTGCCTGGTTT
>NW_006431364.1:0-1214 GCF_000325575.1 Pteropus alecto | reverse complement strand
TGGTTCATCATATGCAAATCAATTAATGTGATACAATACATACACAAATTAAAAATTAAGAATTATATGATCATATCAATAGATGCAGAAAAAGCCTTCGACAAGATACAGCACCCATTTATGATCAAAACACTTAACAAAATTGGTATAGAAGGAAAGTACCTTAACGTAATAAAGGCCATATATGACAAACCCTCAGCCAACACTATACTTAATGGTGAAAAACTAAAAACTTTCCCTCTAAGATCAGAAACAAGGCAAAGCTGTCCACTATCACCACTGTTATTCAATATAACATGGAAGGTCCTAGCAGTTGCAATTCTGCAAGAGAAAGATATAAAAGGTATTCGAATAAGAAACAAAGGAGTCAAACTGTCACTATTTGAGGATGATATGATTCTCTATGTAGAAAACTCTTAAGACTCCACAAAACTAGAAACAATAAGCAAATATAGTAAAATCTCTGGGAACAAAATCAACATTCAAAAATCCATAGCATTCCTATACTCTAATAACAAAAGAAGTAGAAAAAATAATTTTTTTCAGAAAAAGAAGTAGAAAAAATAATTTCTTTTGCAATTGCAACAAAAAGAATAAAATAGCTAAGAATAAATCTAACAAAACATGTGAAGGACCTATATAATGAAAACTATAAGACTCTATTAAAGAAACCGAAGAAGATACAAAGAAATGGAAAGATATTCCATGTTCTTGGATTGGAAGAATCAACATAGTTAAAATGACCTTATTACCTAAAGCATTATAAAGATTTCATGCAGTCCTTATCAAAATTCTATCAACATTTTTTAAAGAAAACAAAAAATCATCAGATTTGTATGGAAGCACAAAAGGCCCTAAATTACCAAAGCTATTCTGAGAAAAAAGAATGAGGCTTGAGGCATCACTCTACCTAACTATAAATTATACTATAATGTGACAGTAATCAAAACGCCATGGTATTGGCAGAAAAATAGACACACGGACCAGTGGAACAGAATCGAGAGTTCAGAAATAAACCCATATTTATTTGTATGGGCAAATAATTTTCAACAAAAACGCCAAAAATATACAGTGGAGAAAGGAAAGCCTCTTTAATAAGTGGTGCCTGGCAAACTGGAAAGCCACCTGTAAAAGAATGAAACTATACTGTTAACTATTACCACACACCAAAAGTAACTTAAAATGGATTAAGGGCCTGAATATAAGATCTGAAA
>NW_006431363.1:0-648 GCF_000325575.1 Pteropus alecto | reverse complement strand
ATTGTGGTTTTGATTTGCATTTCAATAATAGCTAGCATCTTTTCTAATAGCTATTGATGTTGAGCATCTTTTCCATTGAGCCATTTGTATGTCCTCTAGGGAGAAGTGTCTGTTCAGGTCCTCTGCCCAGTTTTTGATGGATCATTTGTTTTTGTTATTGAGTCATATGAGTTCTTTGTATATTTTGAATATTAGGCCTTTATTGAAGGCATTGCCTGCAAATATATTTTCCCATTTGGATGGTTGCCTCTTTACCTTGTTGATGATTTCTTTTGCTGAGCAGAAGCTTTTTAGTTTGATGTAGTCCCACTCATTTATTTTTACTTTTACTTCTCTTGCTTATGAGGTCAAATTCATAAAATCCTCTTTAAGCCCAAGGTCCTTGAATTTAGTTCCTATGTTTTCTTTTATGCATTTTATTGTTTCAGGTCTTATATTCAGGTTAATCTATTTTGAGTTAATTTTGGTGTGTGTTGATAGACAACAGTCTAGTTTCATTCTTTTGCAGGTGGCTTTCCAGGTTTTTCAGCACCATTTATTGAAGAGGCTTTCCTTTCTCTACTGTATGTTTTTGCCTTTTTTGTTGAAAATTATTTGCCAATATAAATATGAATTGACTTCTGGACTCTCGATTCTGTTCCACTGGTC
>NW_006431362.1:0-1073 GCF_000325575.1 Pteropus alecto | reverse complement strand
TAAATGGACTGAACTCACCAATAAAAAGACACAGATTTTCAGAATGTATCAAAAAACAAAACCCAGCCTTATGCTGCCTCCAGGAGATACATTTCAGCTCTAAAGACAAATGTAGACTCAAAGTTAAAGGGTGGAAAATGATATTTAAGCAAATGGCAGTCAAATAAAAGTGGAAGTAGTGGTACTAATATCAGATAAAATAAACTTCAAAATAAAAATGTAAAAAAAGATATTGAGGGGCACTTCATAATGATAAAGTAAATCATGCACCAAGAAGACATAACACTTATTAATATCTTTGTTCCTAAATAAGGAGCCCCCAAATATGTAAAGCAATGACTAACAGAACTAAAGGGAGAAACAGACTAAAACACTATTGTAGTAGTGGACCTAAATTCCCCACTGCCAGAAATGGACAGATCATCCAACAGAAAATCAATAAGGAAGTAAAGTCCTTAAATGACACATTAGATCATCTGGACATAATTGATATTTAAAGAGCCTTCCATCCCCAAACAGCTGCTTATACATTCTTCTCTAGTGCATATGGAACATTCTCAAGGATTGACAACATACTGGGTAACAGAGATAGCCTCAGAAAATATAAGGGGGTTGAAATAATACCAACTGTATTCTCTTTTTATAATGCTTTGAAACTAGAGATCAACTGCAAAAAGAAAGGAAGAACCACAAATACATAGGGATTAACCAACATGCTACTAAAGAATAACTGGGTCACAGAAGAAATTAAAAGAGAGACCAAGATATACATAGAAACAAATGATATTGATAGTAAAACATATCAAAACTGGATCAGAGAAGAAATAAAAAGAGAGATCAAGAGATACATTGAAATGAATAATAATGATAGTATAATATATCAAAACTTTTGGGACATGGGAAAAGAAGTCATAAGAGGAAAGTTCATATCACTACAGGCCAATCTTCAAAAACAAGAAAGAGCCCAGATAAACAACTTAATGCTTCATCTTAAAAAAACTAGGAAATGAAGAACAAATAAAGCCTACAGTCAGTAGGAGGAAAGAAATAATCAAAAGTAGAGCAGAAATAAA
>NW_006431361.1:0-472 GCF_000325575.1 Pteropus alecto | reverse complement strand
ATAATGGAGTCAAGTAATTTAACAGATGCAAAGTTTAAAACACTGGTTTTAAAGATGCTCATTGAACTTTTGGGAAATGTAGAGAACTCCAACAAAGAGATAAAAATGGAAATGGAAATTATAAAAGAGAACCATTCTGAAATGGAGAACACATTATCTGAGATGAGAAGTATATTAAATGGAATAAACAAAGGAATAAACAAAGTGAATAAAGAAGAGAATCAAATACCCTATCTAGAGGACAGGAAATTCAATCAGGACATTCAATCGGAATGGCAAGAGAAAAGATGCCAAGATTATAAAAATAATATAAGGAAGATTTGGGACACTATTAAGGCTCCAAATATTCGTCTGATCTGCGTAACAGAAGAAAATCAAGATATTGAACAGTTGTTTGTGCATAGAAACAGACACAGAAAGGCAGAAATAATGATGGAAAGAAATATTTGAAGAAATAATGATGGAAAACTTC
>NW_006431360.1:0-738 GCF_000325575.1 Pteropus alecto | reverse complement strand
GGGTTAGG
The DNA here is from genome assembly GCF_000325575.1 of Pteropus alecto. Lineage (NCBI taxonomy): Eukaryota > Metazoa > Chordata > Mammalia > Chiroptera > Pteropodidae > Pteropus > Pteropus alecto. Next base: position 730 of record NW_006431360.1, on the reverse strand, counting down.
GGGACAAAAGAGGCAAAGGGATTAGGAAGTACAAATGGATAATTACAGACTGAACAGGTATTCAAATAAACACGTGTTTATAGAACCACTATTGACAGTAGATAAAGGGTGGAATCAGCACAAAAGTCCTTCCACTCATGAACGGATAAACAAAATGTGTTGTCTCATATCACTGGAATATTATTTGGCCACAAAAAGAATGAAGTACCGACGCCTGCTGCAATGTATATCGAAAACATGAAACTATGTGAAAGAATCCAGACATGAAAAGATGCATGTTCTAGGGTTCCATTTTTATGCAATGTCCAAGAGGAGGAAACTGATGAAGACAGAAAGCCAACTGATGGCTTTGTCAAGGACTGAGCTGGAGGATGAAATGGAAACTGCCTGCTTCGTGGATTATTTTGAGGTCATGAAAATCTCAGAAGTAAGTAGATGTGAAGATTGCAACAAAAAATGAATTGTATACTTTAAAGTGGCACATCAATATTGGAGGTCGTAGAGAGTGCAATCAGGCAAGAGAAAGATATAAAAGTCATCCAGATAGGAAATGAAGAAGTCAAACTGTCGCTATTGGCAGATGACATGATTTTCTACATAGAAATCCCTAAAGACTGCACAAGAACACTTCTATAAAGAATAACAAATACAGTAAAATCTCTGGTTACAAAATCGATGTTCAAAAATACATAGCTTTCCTATATTCTAATAATGAAATGTCAGAAAAAGA
>NW_006431359.1:0-505 GCF_000325575.1 Pteropus alecto | reverse complement strand
ATGAGTGTTTACCATGGTAGACTGATGGTGTAACAGAAAAAGTCCAAAATTTCAGCGGTTTAAACAAACACATTTGCTTTTTCTCTCACTGGACATAGCAATGAGCGTGTACATGGTTGGGTGATGTTCTTGACAGCTTTTCTACATGTAGAGGTTCAGGGCCTCAATTTCCTTTAACTTGTGTTTTTGACCTTTTCATAGACGTCTTTATTCAGATAGAGATTGGGAGAGAAAGGGTAGGTTCACACAGATTTAAGAATAATTATTTTTTCCTTTGCACTTACTTTACATTGATCAGTACTCCATCATATGGTTCCACCAAACTACAAAGGAGGTTGAGGAATCTATTCTTGTTGAGATAAGAATGGCCATTTGCTTTTGATAAGAAATTTCATTTCATTTCATTTCAGTTCAGTTCAGTTCAGTTCAGTTCATTGCATTTCACTTATTTCATTTTATTACATCCCTTGATTCAATATTAAAAGATAGGGAGAAAAGATAAGAC
>NW_006431358.1:0-1519 GCF_000325575.1 Pteropus alecto | reverse complement strand
CTCCCCTCTCCTTGGTGTCTGGTAACCACTGATCTACCTTTTGTCTCTATGAATCTGACTATTCTAAGTATACCTCGTATCAGTGGAATAATACATGAAGGACTTTCTGGCCTCACTGATGGCCAGAGCTGCTCTATAAGGCTATCAAGGACAATGAACTTTCAGGCTGTCTATGCCAACCCCACAGGAGACTTCGAAATAATAAAATAATTCACATGTAATTACCAGTATAATCATCAAAGTTGACTCTTCCTCTCATTGTGTTCACAACTGATTCTGGCTGCTCAAAAATTTCCTTCTGCATAAATGAACTGAAGTTGCCTAAAGTAATATAAATTACATCATTAAAACGAAAATAAGCCAAAGAATAAGAAATCTGTACAAAACTAAAAGTCTACCTCCTTTAACATAATCTTAAAGGTTAAGAAACAAAAGGTCATGCAATAGAGAACAATATTCACATATGGCATTTTATCCTATATGAAGAAAAATGAGTAAGAAGGAAAAATCACAGTTATTAACCTCACACTTGAAATATGCAGTTATAGCAAAACAGGGGAGTGGGACAAGCTTAAGTTTTGGAGCCAGATCGAGGTTCAAATAAAGATTCTATTCTTTACTAGCTAAGTGGCTCTGGGGAAACTCCTTAATGTGTAAAATAAGAAAAGCGGCTACCTCATAGCATTGCAGTGTGGATCCATATAGCAAAGACCTGACATATGGCAGTTACACGATAAATGTTAGCTTTTATTCCCACCACAATCCCACCAGAAAAGAGAAAAACCGTAATCTCAATAATCATAATGGTTAATAGCAGCCAACATTATGCGGGGCTCATTAAGTGAGTCAGGCACTGATCAAGGGCCCTACATACATGAGCTCTCTTAATCCCCAAAACAACCTAATGAGGTAGCGTCCTATTATCCCCATTTTATATATGAGAAAACTGGAGAAAACTGAGAATAAGAGAGGAATAAAGAATAGAAGAGAAACTATGTTTATAAAGTATCTTAAAAATATCAAATACTATTTAAATAATCAATCTCTTTTTTTAATGTTAGCAACAACAAACCACGAATTAGTGTGAACGAGAACTATTGTAAAACTAGCAGATAATTTTTCCAGAGAATCACCCCTTTTCCTGGGGTTATCCCTTCATTAATCATGTGGAAGATTTCGCTCAGCATTGTGTTATCAGATTTCTATAACAGGGCAGTAAGTAGAATGTATCCTTTCCATTAAGAACACCAAGCTATAACATGACAAAAACTTTCACCCTTCATGATCTGCTGGAGTTCCATCTGGAGGGTTTGCACAGCTCTTCCAGGGTGATCTCCCGCAGTTCGTTTAATTCGATGGATAGAAAGACGGCCGTCCACCACTGCTGCTACATCATCATCTTCAAGAAAGATGACGCGATTGGTGTGTTCTATGACAGCACTGTAAAACATTCAAGGAGATGTTGCAATCAATAATCAAGGATTATTATTACAAATAAAATTATCATTAGGACACAAGG
>NW_006431357.1:0-217 GCF_000325575.1 Pteropus alecto | reverse complement strand
AAGGACAAGGAAGCAATGGAAACACTGAGCTACTGCAAAAGATAAAATGGCTATAAGAAGACCTCAATGTAAATGGACTGAACTCACCAACTCACCAATAAAAAGGCACAGAGATGCAGAATGGATCAAAAAACAAAACTCAACCATAGGCTGCCTCCAGGAGACACATTTCCGCTCCAAGAACAAATATAGACTCAAAGTGGAAGGGTGGAAAATG
>NW_006431356.1:0-739 GCF_000325575.1 Pteropus alecto | reverse complement strand
TCCAATTAATCTAATGTGTCATTTAAGGATGTTATCTTTACTGATTTTCTGTTTGGAAGATCTGTCCATATCTGACAGTGGGGTATTTAGGTCCCCTACTATGATAGTGTTTTAGTCTGTTTCTCTCTTTAGTTTTATTAGTAATTGCTTTACATATTTGGCGGCTCCCCAATTGGGAGCATAGATATTAATAAGTATTTTGTTTTTTTGGTACATGATCCTCTTTATCATTATGAAGTATCCTTCAGTATGTTTCTTTACCTTTTTTATTTTGAAGTCTATTTCGTCTGGTATTAGTACTGCTACTCCTGCTTTTTTCTGAATGCCATTTGCTTGCAGTATCATCACTTTGAGTCTATATTTGTCTTTGGAGCTGAGATGTGTCTCTTGGAGGCAGCGTATAGTTGGGTTGTGGTTTGCGATCCATTCTACAACTCTGTGCCTTTTTATTGGGTAGTTCATTCCATTCATATTTAGGGTGATTATTGAAACATGAGGTCTTCTAATAGCCATTTTATCTTTTGCTTTCTGGTAGTTCATTGTTTCCATCACTTCCTTGTCCTTGTGTTTCTGTTTTCTTTATTTTGGTTGGCTTTTGTGGGTTTTGCCTCTGGTTCTTCTTGTTTTATGTTATATACTTCAGTTCTGAATCTTTGGTGTGGTTACCATTATGAATATATAAAGGATCAAAATTTATATACACGCGTCCATTTTCTTCTGCACGTGCCTTATCTCCATT
>NW_006431355.1:0-800 GCF_000325575.1 Pteropus alecto | reverse complement strand
AAAGATTCAGAACTGAAGTATATAACATAAAATAGAAGGACCAGAGAGAAAGCCCACAAAACATAACCAAAATAAAGAAAACAGAAACACAAGAATGAGGAAGCAATGGAAACACCGAGCTACCAGAAAGTAAGATAAAATGGCCATAAGAAGACCTCGTATTTCAATAATTACTCTAAATATAAATGGACTGAACTCACCAATAAAAGGGCACAGAGTTTCAGAATGGATCAAAAAACAAAACCCAACTGTATTCTGCCTCCAGGAGACACATCTCAGCTCCGAAGACAAATATGAACTCAAAATGAAAGGGTGGAAAATGCTATTTCAATCAAATGACATTCAGGGAAAAGTGAGAATATTGGCACTAATATTGGATGAAATAGATTTCAAAATTAAAAGGTAAAGAAAGATACTGAGGGGCAATTCATAATGATAAAGGGGATCATGCACCAAGAAGACATAACACTTATTAATATCTATGCTCTCAATCAGAAAATGCTGAAATATATAAAGCAATTACTAACAGAACTAAAGGGAGAAACAGACTAAAACTCTATCATAGTAGGGGACCTAAATGCCCCATATCGGATATGGACAGAACATCCAAACAGAAAATCAATATCAATAAGGAAATCACATCCTTAAATGACACATTAGACTAACTGGACATAATCGACATATACAGAACCTTCCATCCCAAAACAGCTACTTATACATTCTTCTACAGTGCACATGGAACATTCTTAAGAATTAACTACATAATGGGACACACAGATAGCCTCAACAAATATAAGAGG
>NW_006431354.1:0-428 GCF_000325575.1 Pteropus alecto | reverse complement strand
TTAAAATTTCTAAATTCTATTGATGACATTTACCTTCAGTAAAAGTTGCAGTTCCATACCATGAGGCCAACCAGTAATCAAAGGTTCACCATGATGTTCATTATTCCACTTTCCAGTCATATTTTTTAGTGATTTGTGGGTCATTTTGTGAATCCTACTTCTGTCACTAACTGTAAGTTTTGGGGGTCCCCCAAACACCCTAACATTCAATAATTTTCTAGAAATACTCAGAGTACTCACTGAAAGCTTTTATACTCTTGATTATAGTTCATTACAGCTAAAATATATTTTAAAATCAGCTAAGTAGTGTGAGAGACCAAAATGGCAATGCATCAGACCCCAGCCTCTTCATTCTTCCATAAGGACCAACAATTAGATATCTATGTACAAACAAAAACACCTCAGAGAGAGCTCTAGAGTACACTTAG
>NW_006431353.1:0-2996 GCF_000325575.1 Pteropus alecto | reverse complement strand
AAAAAAAATCACAATTAGAGTGAAATAATGTCATCTCAGACCTCCAGTTATTTCTCTTAATAATTTTTTAAACATAATATTTAGCACAAACCCAAAGAGAAGCAGACACACAAAGAAATAGGATGCCGAAAGCAAGAATCAACAGATGAAAGTATAAAGGGACTCCAGATAACATAATAACCAAATATATATTGTTTTTGTTTTTGGATATAGAGCCAAGCATGAAAATTTTGATGAGAATTTTTACAAACTGAACAAACATGTATAACCAGCAGTCAGATAAAAAACACATTACCAGGCCTGCAGAAGTCATCTTGTGTTTTCTTCTAGACACTTTATGCAGGGGCATTCACTACCCTGACTCCTAATAGTATAAATTAATTTTACCCATTTTCATTCCTATTTAAATGAAAATTTACCTTTCATACTCTTTTGTCTGCTTCTTTCACTCACTATTATATATGTGAAGTTCATCTATATTGTTGTAAGTGCTTGTAGATTGTTCATTTCCATTGCTGCATGGTGTTCCATTGTGTGAATATACCATTAAAAATCCATTTTACCATTGATGGACATGTCTAGTTTCCCTTTTTTGGCTGTAATGAATAGTGCAGCTGCATATTCCTCTTGGGCATCTATATGTAGGAGGGGAATTTGTGGATGATAAGGAAGGTCTATGTCTAGTTTTAGTAGATAGCACTAAACAATTTTCCATAATACTTTTTAATGTATACACATACATAAAGAATTATCCATAATTCTGTTCATAAAAGAGGTACATATTTACCCAACCTCTAGCATCATATAAGAATTTCAGTTGCTCCACATTCTTACCATGATTTGGTATTTTTCCATACTTTTCATTTGAGCTTTTTATTGGGTATGCAGTAATATTTTATTGTGGTTTTAATTTTAATTTCTGTGATGACTAATGAACTAATGATCTCCATAAGTATATCCTCTTATATAAGATATCATTAAGTCTTTTGCCCATTTTTTTTCTATTAGATTGCCTGTCTTTTTCATGTTGATTTATAAGAGTACTTTGGGTATTCTGGTTATGAGTCTTATGTCAGATGTATACAGAAATATCTTCTCCAAGTTTGTGGGTTGGCTTTCATTCAGTTAATAGTATTATTGGGAAACAAGTGGCTTTCATTCAGTTAATAGTATTATTGAGAAACAGAATATTTTAATTTTAATAGAATCTAATTTATTAATTTTAATTTTATAATTATGCTTTTAAAAATCTTGTTTAATAATGTTTGCTAAATCTTTACCAATGTTCTATATTTTCCTCTAAAGGACATATTGATTTACCTTTTACATTTAGATCTGCTATAAATCTAGAATTGATTTTTGTGTCCAATGAGGGAGAGATCTAGATACGCTTTTCTCCACAAATGTAGCTATCTAAGTGATCTAGTTCCATTCATTGAAGAGACCATCCTTTCCCTGTGCCTTGTTGTGTAAATCTTTACATTAGTCAGGTGACTGTATATATGTGAATCTGTTTCTGGACCCTGTTTTATTTGCCAATTTGTCTATCCTTGCATCAATACTCTACTCATTAATTACTCTATGGAGGCAGTAAAAGGGGAGGAGGTAATTATGAGATCTAATTTCTACTTAGGTTCAACCTGCCTTGGATAGGATTGATATAAGGTTTAAATTCTCTGTTCTCTTCTACAGTACCTCTTTCTTTGGCTATTCTTGGCTCTGAATTTCCATATAAATTTTAGAGTAAGCTTGCCAATTTTCTCAAAAAGATATTTTTACAGTATTGAAATAGATTAATTTGGGGGAGAATGGGCATCTTTGCAATATCGAGTCTTCTAACTTATGAATTTGGTATGTTTCTCCATTTTTTCTTTGATTCATTTCAATAACGTTGTGTAGTCTTTAATAGAGTTCTTCCCCATCTTTTGCTAGATTTATTACATATCTGATGCTTTTAAAATGCTGTGGTAATTGGTGACATTTTAAAGGTTTTTCCCCCCTACTTGTTTACTAGTCATAAATAGAAATACAAAAGATTTTTGCATATTGATCTTGTATCCGATGATCTTGTTAGGGACGCCAGTACTTCCATATATTTGTAGATTCCTTCGTATTTTTTATGTTTACATGCAGGTTTCTGAATCTGTCATTTTTTTCTTCTTTTCCAATCCTTATGCCTTTTATTTCTTGTCTTATAGCACAACTAGGCCTTTCAGTACAATGTTGAATAAATATGGTGATAAATGGCTCTTGCTTCTTCACTGATTTCAAGGAAAGCTTTAAATATTTCACAGTTGTGTATGTTTGTTCTGAATCAGGTCAACAGGCTATACTTTGTGAGTAAAATCTACCTGCCATTTGGTTTTGTAAATAAATTTTATTGGAACGCAGCCTGGTTCCACTCATTTACATATTGCCTATGACTGCTTTAATGCTATAATGACAGAATTGTGCAATTGTTTATTTATTTATTTGCATATGAACTTTTATATTATGTTAAAATACATATAACATTGACCACCTTAACCATTTTTAAGTGTACAGTTCAGTGGTATAAATATATTCACATTGTTATGCAGCCATCGCTACCATCCTTTCTTATAACTCTTCCTCTTGTAAATCTGATACTCTGTACCTATTAATTTTCCCCTCCCCCAAGCCCCTGGCAATCATCATACTTTCTGTCTATATGATTTTAAGTATTTTAAGTACCTTATGTAAGTTGACTCGCAGTATTTGTCCTTTTGTGACTGACATTTCATTTAGCATAATGTCCTCAAGATTTATCCATATTGCAGCATATTGCAGAATTTACTTCCTTATAAAGGCTATATAATATTCCATTGTGTGACTATACCACATTTTAATAATCCATTTATTCATTTGACACTTGAGTTGCTTCTGTATTTTAACTATTATGACTAATGCTATAAACATGGGTATACAAATACTTTTTTGAGACCCTGCTTTCAGTTATTTTGGGTATATACCCAGAA
>NW_006431352.1:0-478 GCF_000325575.1 Pteropus alecto | reverse complement strand
GTAAAGGGAATCAAATATATGGTAACTGAAGGAAAGTAAACTTTGGGTGGTAAACATACAGTAGAATATACAGATGTCAAATCATGATGTACACCTGAAAATTATACAATTGTATTAACCAATGTTACCCTAATAAACTGAATTTTTAAAAAGTTAAAATAATAATAATAATAAGTAAAACCAAACAGCGTGCCTTAGAACCCCAGCTCTCAGCAGCCACCATGGTATCCCGTAGCCCTGTTAAACAGCAGTCAAGTCTGGAAGAAAAAGTAAGTGAAGCAACCATGAATTACAGTCTGTCCAGCATTTTTGGCCAAGTCAGAGATACAAGCTGTATTTGAAAACACTGCCTAATATCCAAGGAAACTCTTACAATTTAAATGTTTAACTGAATAAGATTTTTTGGGGGGGTGGAGAGAGGGGGTTTGTTTGCCTTGGGAACTGAATTCAGATGATGTGATATATTTTTATTTAATGC
>NW_006431351.1:0-586 GCF_000325575.1 Pteropus alecto | reverse complement strand
TCCAATACAATGTTGAAGAGGAGTGGTGAAAGGGGACATCCTTCATCCTTGTCTTGTTCCTAATCTTCAGGGAAATAGTTTTAGCTTTTCCCCATTGAGTATGATGTTAGCTGTAGGTTTGTCATATATGGCCTTTATTATGTACGTTCCCTCTTTTCCCATTTTTCTGAGAGTTTTTATCATAAATGGACGCTGGATCATGTCAAATGCTTTTTCTGCATCTATTGATATGATCATATGGTTTTTATCTTTTGCTTTGCTAATGTGGTGTGTCATATTAATTGATTTGTGAATATTGAACCAATCTTGCATCCCAGGAATAAATCCTGCTTGATCGTAGTGTATGATACTTTTAATGTATTGCTGAATTCAGTTTGCTAATATTTTGTTGAGGATTTTTGCATCAATGTTCATAAGAGATATCAGCCTATAGTTTTTTGGGTTTTTTTTTTATAATGTCTTTGCCTGGTTTGGGAATCAAGGTAATGGTGGCCTCATAAAAGGAGTTAGAGTGCCTTCCCTCTTCTTCAATTTTTTTTTGGAATAGTTTAAGAAGAATAGGTAATAATTCTTCTTTGAATGTTTG
>NW_006431350.1:0-659 GCF_000325575.1 Pteropus alecto | reverse complement strand
ATATATACATGTATATATACTTTAGCAAAAAAGAAGGAGAGAGAGAAAGAAACATTTAAAATGCCCATTTATAAGTGACTAAATAATTACCAAATTATGGCATTTCTATACAATGAAATTCTTATTTAAAACATTTATTGGAGTGATGTCAGAAACACGTGGAGTGAGAGATATCCTCAGATCTCTCCCCTTGAAACAACAATAAGCTGAACATCAAAAACTCAACAAAAAACACCCAAACTGCATACCATCATGGGATCTGTGCATAAGAGCTATCACAGGTCAGAACCCCGGGTGTCAGGTGGTAAACTGGGAGAAACAAAGAAGCTGCCTCTCACAGTTGGAGCTCCCTGTAGGAGGAGGGATAGTGGAGAAGGTGCAGTGAGTTCCCGAACAGCCCTGCCTGGGATTGCTGTGAGCTCCATGTGGCCAGTGGCAGTGCCAGTTCATCAGGGCAGAAGGCAGAGAAACAGGGACAATGAAAAGCAGGGATGGCAGAGAAACAACAATTAATTTTTATCAGCCACAGTTGCAAAACTGAGGCTAAGCCACAGCCCCCAATCCCCAACCCAGAGGGTCCCTCTCTCCATACCCTCTGAGACAGAACACTGTGAAGCCCCGGGGGAATCTGAGAAAATGCTACTGAAACTGTCACTAAC
>NW_006431349.1:0-817 GCF_000325575.1 Pteropus alecto | reverse complement strand
GCTATAACAAGAGACAAAGAAGAACCCAGTAATTCTGCTTCCAAGAATTTATCCGAAGAAACACAAAACACTAATTTGAAAGACATATGCATTTGTATGTTCTTTGCAGCATTATTTACAATAGCCAAGACCTATTCATATGCTGTCTATAAGAGACCCAGTTCATATTGAAAGATATAGACAGCCTGAAAGAAAACGGATGGAAAAAGGTATTTCATGAAAATGGAAATGAAAAAAAAGCTAGGATTGCAACACTTATATCGGACCAAATAGGCTATAACAAGATAAAAAAGGGCACTACATAATGATACAAGGATCAACCAAACAAGAAGATATAACCCTAGTAAACATTTATGCATTCAACATAGGAGCACCTAAATACATAAAGCAAATAATAACCGATATAATGGGAGAGACTGACATCAGTGCAATCATGGTAGGGGATTTAATACCCCATTGACTTCAAATGATAGATTTTCCAGAAAGAAAATAAAAAAGGAAACAGCAACACATTAGTTCAAATGTAATTAATTGATATTTTTAGAGCATTTAGAGTATATATAATCTATATACTCCAAAGCAGCAGTATATAGATTATTTTTAAGTGCATATGGAACATTTCCCAAGATAGGCTATGTGTTAGGCCACAAAACAAGTCTCAATAAATTTAAGAAGGTTGAAATCATATCAAGCATTTTCTCAGACCACAATAGTATGAAACTAGAAATCAGTTAAAAGAAAAAAAATCTGAAAAACACACAAACACATGGAGGCTAAATAAGATGCTACTGAACAGTGAATGGGTTAACAATGAGAT
>NW_006431348.1:0-673 GCF_000325575.1 Pteropus alecto | reverse complement strand
GGAGGATTAAAGGTCCAGCTACAGCAGACAGAAGGGTTTTTAGCCATGGGGACCAATTGAACATCCTATGAAACCAGTTATCTGATTCTAGTCTTTGTTTTTCCCTGGCATCTAACTTTCTCTCTACTAGTCGTAAGCTCTCTCTAATTACTCCAGAATTATTAGCACAGAAGCAACAGGTTTCACCTAGAGCCATACATAATCCATCTTGTTCTAAGAAAAATAAATCTAAACCTCTTCTATTTTGGAAGACTACTTCTGCTAGTGAATCGACTTGAAGTTCTAGCCTGCTGAGCTCAGTTAAGTTTAAGGGAGTTCCTACGCCGACATAGTAAGGTGGTTTTTGGGTTTAGGCACAACCAGCAATCTTGTCCTATACTTGGGGTGGTCTTATTTAAGACCTTGTGTATTGTCGTTAGCAAAGTTATTAATGTTCCTTCTGATTTTGGTTGTGGCTGGTTGAATGCATAGGCTAAAGAGATAAAAAGGAAGAAACAAAGGGTTATGCTTATGTATGCTTGAGTCTTAGTCTTAAAGGCCCATCTTCCTGAGCTGTCCACTCTCGTGCTGCCTTCACGTGGGAATGATGAATCTATGATAGGATGCCGTCTATTTTAACTGCAGTGGGCATTGTCAGATAGACAGTGAAGGGTCCTTTCCATTTTGGTTCTAG
>NW_006431347.1:0-235 GCF_000325575.1 Pteropus alecto | reverse complement strand
ATTAATTATAAAAAATTTTGTTTCTCAGCACTCTAGTCAACACTTTTTGACTAGCAAACGGTCAAATCAGCATATATCACTTAAATGAGTGAAAGAATTTCTCATTAAACTTTTAAAAAAAACATGTTATTGGGTAAAATGCTAAGTGTAAGACAGAAATTCCTAATTAGAGATGTCACAGATAATACCTTAAAAAGAATCAGATCTCTACAAAACCATATATGTATATGTGTGT
>NW_006431346.1:0-955 GCF_000325575.1 Pteropus alecto | reverse complement strand
CCAACCATATGCTGCCTCCAGGAGACACATCTAAGTTTCAAAGACAAATATAGACTCAAAATGAAAGGTTAGAAAATGATATTTCAAGCAAATGGCATTCAGAGAAAAGTGGGAGTAGCGGTACTACTATTGGACGAAATAGACTTCAAAATAAAAAAAGTAATGAGAGGGACACTTCATAATGATAAAGGGAATCATGCACCAAGAAGACATAACACTTATTAATATCTATATATGCTCCCAATCAGGGAGCCCCAAAATGTGTAAAGCAATTACTAACAGAAATAAAGGGAGAAACAGGGCAAAACACTATCGTAGTAGGGGACCTAAATACCCCACTGTCGGATATGGACAGATCATCCAAACGGAAAAATTAGTAAGGATATAGCATCCTTAAATGACACATTAGACCAGCTGGACATAATTGACATTTACAGAGCCTTCCGTCCTAAATCAGCTGCTTATACATTCTTCTCTAGTGCACCTGGAACATTCTCAAGGACTGACCATATACTGGGACACAGAGATAGCCTCAACAAATATAAGAGAGTTGAAATCATACCAACTATAATCTCTGATCCATAATGCTTTGAAACTAGAAATCAATTGCAAAATAAAATCAGGAAGAATCACAAATATATGGAGATTAAACAACATACTACTGAAGAATAACTGGGCCAGAGAAGAAATAAAAAGAGAGATCAAGAGATACATAGAAAAAAATGATAATGATAGTATAAGATATCAAAACTTTTAAGAGGAAAGTCATAAGAGGAAAGTTCATATCTTTACAGACCTATCTCCAAAAACAAGAACAAGTCCAAATAAACAACCTAATACTTCATCTTGAAAAACTAGAAAAGGAAAAACAAATGAGGCCTAAAGTCAGCAGAAGTAAAGAAATTGTCAAAATTAGAGAAAAAATAAATGAAATTGAAAACAAAACAAAAAAATC
>NW_006431345.1:0-286 GCF_000325575.1 Pteropus alecto | reverse complement strand
AAGGTTAATAAAATTGACAAACCCTTGACTAGACTTACTAAAAAAAAAAGAGAAGGAACACAAATAAATAAAATTAGGGATGAAAGGGGGGACATTACGAATGACACTGCAGAAATACAAAGGATCATGCAAGAATACTATGAAAAACTGTATAACACAATAACCTAGAAGAAATGGACCAGTACGTAGAAAGATACAACATTCCTAGACTGAATCAAGAAGAACTGGAATATCCAAAAAGACTCATCAGTAGTATGGATATTGAAACGATCATCAAAAACCTACC
>NW_006431344.1:0-1736 GCF_000325575.1 Pteropus alecto | reverse complement strand
GAATTTCCCAAATCTAAGGAATGAGCCGGAGCTCGCAACTCAAGAAGTCAACAGAACACCCGATTAGTTATCCCGACCCAAAAGGCCTTCACCAAGACGCCACTGTATTATCAAAAATCAACGACAGTAATGAATTCCCAGGGCAGCCAGGAAGAGACGCTAACTGATGCAGGAAAACTCATTCGATGATTGTGGGATTCCTCGGCACAAGCCTTACACGCCAGATGGAACGGAATCAAAGATTCACACTATCACATGAAAACAACTACCACCCGAGAATAAGGTATCCAGCGAAGCTCGCCTTTAGATACAAAGGAGAAATTCAGACCTTCCCAGACACATAAAAATCGAGGGAATCCTCCGCTATGAGGCCTAGATTACAGGAAATACCGAGAGGGGTCAGCTCGCCTAGAACACAATGACAAAAAATTACTTAACTATGAATAAGGCAACTAGCAGCAGATAGAAGTAGAGGAGTGCAACCCTTATTAAGAACCAGGCATTGTAAACTTAAGCACCAAGAAGAGATTTGCTATAGCAAGACAGTAACGCACATTCAGCATACAGAGGGACAAATTGAGACGACCATGACTGAAAAGCAGAGGACTCGAAGATCCAAATTCGCAAAGGGGAATGGAGATAAGGCACATGCAGAAGACAATAGATATATATGTACACATATATACACACATACCTACATACATAACGATCCTTGACATATGTGTAATGGTAACCACATGCCAAAGATTCAGAACTGCAGTATATAACCACAAAATGAGGAGGACCAGAGGGAAGATCCACAAAACCCAACCAAAGTAAAAAACCAGACACACAAGGACAAGGAAACACATCTCAGTTCCAATGACAAACAGACTCAAAATGAAAAGGCAGAAAATGATATTTCAAGCAAATGGCATTTGGAGAAAAGCGAGAGTAGTGGTACTAATATCAGACGAAATAGACTTCAAAATAAAAAAGGTAAAGAAAGATCCTGCGGGACACCTCATGATGATAAACGGAATCTTGCACCAAGAAGACATAACGCTCATTAATATCTATGCTCCCAATCACAGAGCCCCAAAATATGTAAAGCGATCACTAACAGAACTAAAGGGAGAAACGGACCGAAACACTATCGTAGTAGGGGACGCAAATACCCGTCACCGTCGGAGACGGACGGATCATCCAAACAGAACATCCATGAGGAAATAACGTCCTTCAATGACACCTGAGACCGACTGGACATAACCGACATTTATAGAGCCTTCCGGCCCCAAACAGCTGCTTACGCATTCTTCTCTAGCGCACACGGAACGTTCTCAGTCATCGACCACATACTGGGACCCAGAGAGCGCCTCCACAAATATAAGACGGCTGAAATCATACCAACCTTCTTCCCTGATCTTAATGCTTTGAAACTACAGATCGACTGCAGAGAGTACTCAGGAAGAACCACAAATACATGGAGATCAAACGACGTGCTACTGAAGAATAACTGAGTCAGAGAAGAAATAAAAAGATCCGGAGCTACATAGAAACAAATGATAACGATGGTTAGACATATCACAACTTTTGAGACACGGCAAAAGTGCTCATAAGAACAAAGTTCATATCTTTACAGGCCTATCTCCAAAAACAAGAACGAGCCCAAATCAACAACCTGACGCTTCATCGTAAAGAACGAGAAAAGGAAGAACAAGGGAAGCCTAAATTCACAGAAGAAAATAATCAAAATT
>NW_006431343.1:0-653 GCF_000325575.1 Pteropus alecto | reverse complement strand
CACTATTTGCAGATGACATGATTCTCTATATAGAAAACCCTAAAGACTCCACAAGTACACTGCTAGAAACAATAAGCAAATACAGTAAAGTCTCTGGATACAAAATCAATGTTCAAAAATCCATAGCATTCCTATATTCTAATAATGAAGTGTTAGAAAAAGAAGTAGAAAAAATAATCTCTTTTGCAATCTCAACAAAAACCAAAAATACATTGGAATAAGTCTAACGAAATGCGAAGGACGTATATAATGAAAACTATAAGGCCCTATTAAAAGAAATTGAAGAAGATATAAAGAAATGGAAAGATAATCCGTGTTCTTGGATTGGAAGAATCAACATAGTTAAAATGACTTTATTACCTAAAGCATTACACAGATTTAATGCAATCCCCATCAAAATCCCATCAGTATTTTGTAAAGAAATAGAACAAAAAATCATCAGATTTGTATGAAAGCACAAAAGACCCCGAATTGCCAAAGCCATTCTGGGAAAAAAGAATGAGGCTGTAGGCTTCATTCTGCCTGAGTTCAAATTATACTATAAAGCAACAGTAATCAAAACGGCATGGCACTGGCAGAAAAATAGACACATGGACCAGTGGAACAGAATCGAGTGTACAGAAATAAACCCATATTTATGTGGGCAAATAATT
>NW_006431342.1:0-568 GCF_000325575.1 Pteropus alecto | reverse complement strand
TCACATGTTTCATTAGATTTATTCTTAGGTATTTTGTTGTTGTTGCAGTCGCAAAAGGAATTATTTTTTCCACTTCTTTTTCTGACACTTCGTTATTAAAGTATAGAAACGGTATGGTTTTTTGAACATTGATTTTTGTATCCAATACTTATTTTTTCTAGTAGTGTTCTTGTGGAGTCTTTAGGGTTTTCTATATAGAGAATCATGTCATCCGCAAATAGTGACAGTTTGACTTTTTTGTTTCCTATTTGGATGCCTTTTATATCTTTGTCTTGTCTGATTGCACTCACTAAGACCTCCAATATTATATTGAATAACAGTGGTGAAAATAGACATCCTTGCCTTGTTCCTGATTTTAGAAGGAAGATTTTTAGTTTTTCATCATTAAGTATAATGTTGGCTGAGGGTTTGTCATATATGGCCTTTAGTATGTTAAGGTACTTTTCTTCTATACTGATTTTGTTAAGTGTTTTGATCCTAAATGGATGCTGTATCTTGTCGAAGGTTTTTCCTGCATTTATTGATATAATCAAATGATTCTTATTTTTTAATTTGTTTATGCAGTGTA
>NW_006431341.1:0-1692 GCF_000325575.1 Pteropus alecto | reverse complement strand
AACCAATGTTACCTCAATAAACTTAATTTAAAAAGTAAAAAATAAAAATTAAATGGAATACTTTATTCAATTATAGTTGACATACAATACTATAGTAGTTTCATGTATACAACATAATGATTCGACATACCTTACAAAGTGATCGCACTGATAAGTCTGGTACCCATGTGACACCATACATGGTTATTACAATATTATTGACTATATTCCCTATGATGTACTCACATCCCTGTGACTAATTTTATAACTGCAATTTGTACTTCATAATTCCTTCACCTTTCTCACTCATATTCCCAACCTAACTGCCATCTGGCAACCATAATTTTTTTCTCTGTATCTATGTGCCTGTTTCTATTTTGTTCATTTATTTATTTTGTTTTTTTAGATCACACATACTTGTGAAATTATACAGTATTTGTTTTTTTCTGCCTGACTTATTTCACTTAGCATAATACCCTCTAGGTCCATCCATGTAGTTGGCACGATTTTATTATTTTTTATAGCTGAGTAATATTCCTTTGTATATATGTATCATATCTTTATTCATTTACCCATGATGAACACCCACATTGCCTCCATATCTTGGCTAGTGTAAATTATGTAATAATGAACAAATGGATGCACATGTCCTTTTAAAGTAGTGTTTTGAGTTTCTTCAGGTAAATACTTAGAAGTGGGATTACTGGGTCCTTATAATCTCTTGTTATAGCCTTTGTTTTAAAGTCTATTTTGTCTGGTATAAGTATTGCTACCCCAGCTTTTTTTGTTTATTTCCATTATCATAAATAATCTTTCTTCATCCCTTTACTTTCAGTCTCTTTGTGTCTTTTAATTTGAAGTGAGTCTCTTGTAGGCAACATATGCAAGAATTTTTTCTTATCCATTCAAAACTCTATATCTTTCGATTGGAGCATTTACTCTATTTACATTAAAAGTAATTGTCGATACATATATAGTTATTGTCATTTTATTATTCATAATTTTTATTTATTTTTATGTTTCTTCTTATGTTGAAGTTCCTTCAACATTTCTTGTAATGCTGGTTTGGTGGAGGTGACTTTCTTTAGCTTTTTCTTGTCTGGGAAGCTCTTTATCTGTCTTTGGTTCTAGATGATAGCTTTTCTAGGTAGAGTAACCTCAGTTGCAGGTTTTCTTTTCATCACTTTGATTATTTCATGCCAATCCCTTATGGCGTACAAAGTTTCTGTTGAAAAATTAGCCGACAGTCTCATGGGAACTCCCTTGTGAATAACTAGTTGTTTTTCTCTTGCTGCTTTTAAGATTCTCCCTTTGTCTTTAACCTTTGGCATTTTAATTATGATGTCTCTTGATGGGGACCTCTTTGGGTTCATCTTGTTTAGGACTCTCTGCACTTCCTAGGCTTGTATGTCTATTTCCTTCACAAGGATAGGAAAGTTTTGTGTCATTATTTCTTACAGTAAGTTTTTGATGCCTTGCTCTAACTCTTCTTCTGGTATCCCAACGATGCAAATGTTAATGTGTTTGATATTGTCCCAGAGGCCCCTTAAACTATTCTCATTTTTTTTTTTTTATTCTTTTTTCTTGTTGCTGTTCTGTTTGGATGTTTTCCATTACCTTGTCTTCTAAATTCCTGATTCAGTCCTCAGCTTTATGTAATCTACTGTTAATTCCCTCTAAGTATTTTTTTATTGCAGTTATTGTATTTTTTTT
>NW_006431340.1:0-533 GCF_000325575.1 Pteropus alecto | reverse complement strand
GAAATAAAAAGAGAGATCAAGAGAAACATAAAAACTAATTATAATGATAGTACAACATAGTAAAACTTTTGGGACACGGCAAAAGCGAGCATTAGAGGAAAGTTCATGTCATTGTAGGACTATCTGCAAAACAAGAACGAGTCCAAATAAACAACCTCGCATTTCATCTTAAAAAAACTAGAAAAGGAAGAACAAATGAGGCTTAAAGTAAGCAGAAAAAAAAGAAATCGTCAAAATTAGAGCAGAAGTAAATGAAATTGGAAACAAACAAAAAATTCAATAGAAAAATTAATACAAGAAGGAGCTGGTTCTTTGAGAAGGTTAATAAAATTGAAAAACTACTGGCTAGACTCACTAAAGAAAAAAGAGAAAGAACACAAATAAACAAAATCGGGGATGGAAAAGGGGAAATTATGACCGACATCGCAGATATACAAAGGATCATGCAAGAATATTATGGAAGTGTATATAATAATAAATTTAATAAACTAGAAATATTGTACCAGTACTTGGAAAAATACAATCTTCCTAGA
>NW_006431339.1:0-420 GCF_000325575.1 Pteropus alecto | reverse complement strand
TCTTGAGAATGTTCCATGTGTACTAGAGAAGAATGGGTACACAGCTGTTTTGGGATGAAAACTTCTGTAAATGTCAATTATGTTCAGTTGGTCTAATATATCATTTAACAGTGTTATTTCCTTATTGATTTTCTGTTTGGATGATATGTCCATATCTGACAGTGAGGTATTTAGGTCTCTTACTATGATAGTGTTTTGGTCTGTTTCTCCCTTTAGTTCTGTTAGTAATTGCTTCGCATATTTCAGGACTCCCTGATTGGGAACATAGATAATAATAAGTGTTATGTCTTCTTGGTGCGTAATTCCCTTTATCATTATGAAGTGTCCCTTAGTATCTTTCTTTACCATTTTTATTTTGAAGTCTGTTTCGTCCGACATTAGTACTACTATTCCCGCTTTTCTCTGAATACCATTTGCTTG
>NW_006431338.1:0-778 GCF_000325575.1 Pteropus alecto | reverse complement strand
AAGAGCACTGCTGTCACCCTGTCCCTTTCTGAGACGGCCACAACGAGGCGGAGGCCACCTTATGCTAGGACTGCCTCAAGACGTGGATGTGGGCCTTGGTGATGACCGTGCGTCCCAGGAGGCGGCCGAGCACACTCATGCACGGCGACCGTAGTGTGGGTTACAGAGCTGGACAGAGGGGTGATGGGGTGCACCAGGTCGTGTGATCTAGTCACTGCCGCCACATAAGCAGGCTTCTGTTTGGAGGGTGGCAGACGAAGGGGCCGGCCGCGCCTGCAGAGGACACAAGTTCCAAGTGCACCGGCCCTGCCCTGTCCCCACAGCAGCGGCGAGCTTACGTAAAGGCAAGTCCAGCCACGTCTGCTGCGGATTTCTACCGGGATGAGAACAAAACCCACTCTCCCGCCATGACCTACGAGGCCCGCTGGAGCCTGACCCCCACCACCTCCCATCCCGCCTCTCCTTCCACGCCCAGCCACATCGGTCTCCCTGGGCCACACATCTCCAAGCTCGGTCCCACCCCAGGACCTTTGCATGTGCTGCTCTAGCTGCCTGGCACTCTCTTCCCAAGCTTTCCCCGTCAAAGAGGTCTCAGCGAAAAGGTCACCCGCTCCGGAAGGCCTGTCCTAACTTCCTCGCCCGAACCAGGCACCGCCATTACTCTGTCACGTGAGCCCTGCGTGTTTCCTTCACGTGCACCCCAGGATCTGCGTGACCTTCGTTAGCTGTGCTGACCCTTGTTCGTGCTGCCCCCCCTGAGAACACAGCCTAAAGAGGA
>NW_006431337.1:0-492 GCF_000325575.1 Pteropus alecto | reverse complement strand
AAAAGATGGATTCTAAAAGGGAGGTCAAGCCTTGGTGTTTTTCTGAGAAGGACGGAGTTTGCAATTTCCAATTATACAGATCACTAGTTGAAAAGGGGACATACACCATGAAAGAGGTCTGGGTGTCTCCCCCAGGTGGGACTATCTGTCAGAGAGGCGCCAGGATAGCTGCAGGTTGCGACGAATCGGGGATGGGGTCCGGATCCTGTGAAGGACAGCCCCTGTCCGAGTGTGTGGTGGGCTCTGAAGAGGGGCTGCCTCCCGAGGCTCAGGGGGCTTAAAGTGGTTACCAGGAGAACAATACGGAGGGGGATTGAGGATCTCCGGATCTTCCGGAGGGTCCTGTTAAACAGGTTCAAGGGATTTCTGAGGTGCTGGAGTGCTCCTTGGCCCTGCCAGAAGAACCGTATGAGAGGCAAGTGCCGGCAGAGAGTCTGACTTACTCTAACAATCTTTTAGATACTTAGGAGCATCAGACACAATATCTATCCA
>NW_006431336.1:0-220 GCF_000325575.1 Pteropus alecto | reverse complement strand
CATAGTGGCTGTAATAATTTACATTCCCACCAGCAATGTGTGAGGGTTGCTTTTTTCCCCACATCCTCTTTAACACTTATTATTGTCTTGTTGATGATAGCTATTCTAACAGGTGTGAGGTAGTATCTCACTGTGATTTTGATTTATATTTTCCTAATAGCTGGTGAAGTAGAGCGTCTTTTCCCATGTCTGTTGGCCATTTGTATGTCTTCTTGGGCGA
>NW_006431335.1:0-1680 GCF_000325575.1 Pteropus alecto | reverse complement strand
CACTGAGATTATCATATCAGAAACTTGTAGAAGGAAAGATTAATCCTCATTTCATTAACTTTTGGAAAATAGAAATTTAAAAGAATTAATCTTGATCATATTTTGCCTCTCCTTATATTTGCATTAGATTAGGCTATTGGTCATAGTTAAGAAGACATATAATAACTTCAAAAAGCTTGTTAAAAAATTGAGAGGTGTTTCTAAAACCAGATCTGACTGTTACCTTAATAGAGAGAACCATAATTCCCACAGGACATTTCAATTTGAATACCATTTGATTGCCTTGATAATTATTTTCTAATTATTTCACAGAAAATTTAGTATGCTCTGTTATTTTCTGCCAAAATTCTACTTCTGCTAAGATTCCAATCCTCCCTTCCCATGGAAATCAACAAATGATATAGATATTACAAGAAAATGTCTTGAACTATGGTAAATCTAACTTTGAATTCTTCCTTCACCGGCTCAGTGATACATGGAAAGTTACCCAACTTTACTAATCTTCATTTTTACATCAATACGATTAGGAACAATTACACCTATCTTGTAATTGGATGTTTTATTGATGTTTTATTTGCTTATTGATTTAAAAAAAATCTATAGGCTAAAAAAAGTAAAGAATTTTTATATTTCTCACAAAGTAATCAAGATAAATTAATGGCAATTATTGTTTTTATAAGGTATAGATATTAATATTTATCAAAGGCCCTAGATGAACAAAAAATGTGATGCTTAAAGGTCAAGTTTACTCCTTTTTTTTATTTCACACAGAAAATTAAGAGTAATATGACATACGTAAATAATTCTTCACTTTCGATGATTTTGGCCAAATAGTGGCTTTCAAAAGTCCTTTCTACATTCTGGACACTGTTGCTCTGTGTATAAAAACATATGTTGTAAATATTTGCTTTGAGCTTATTGCTTGTCCTTGAATTGCTTACAATATCTTTGTCACAGGATACTACCATTCTGATGTAATCAGTCATTTTTCTTTCGTATAGGAGACTTTTGTTAGTGTTATTCAAATAATGGCCTGCCCCTGAAGACGAGTGATTCAGAATCTTCTAGGGTATTCTGACGTGTACTTCTTGCAGCCTGACAAGAGAAGGCATGGCCCCACAGTGAGCATCTGGTACTAATACCACTCATGACGTGTTGGAGAATAAATGTTAAAACCACAGTTATATAATCAAGAAATATAAATACAGTGACACAAATTTTGGCTACTGAATGTGAATATGAGATCCGCATTCAAAATAAATGGGGAGAAATGGATACCACTGAAGAATAACAGCTTTGAAATTTTGAATTTTTCTTTGACTGTGCTAAAACAAACATCACAGCTAAATCAAGAAGAATTGCAACATCTAAACAGACCAATCAGCAGTTTGGAAAATGAAACTAACATCAGAAAGCTACCAAACAGTAAAAGTCCAGGAACAGATGGCTTCACCAGTGAATTCTACCAGACATTCAAAGAAGATTTAACACCGATTCTGTTCAAATGCTTCCAAAAAATCGAAGAGGAGGCAATACTTTCCAACTCTTTTTATGAGGCCAATAGTACCCTGATACCAAAACTTGGTAAGGTTAACACATACCCACACACAAACTACAGACCAATATCTCTCGTGGAAACAAATGGAAAAATCCTAAATAAGATACTAACAAACCGAATAC
>NW_006431334.1:0-569 GCF_000325575.1 Pteropus alecto | reverse complement strand
ATGGATTTTTGAACATTGATTTTGTAACCAGAAACCTTATTGTATTTACTTATTGTTTCTAGTAGTGTATTTGTTGAGTCTTTAGGGTTTTCTATATTCAGAATCATGTCATCCACAAATAATGACAGTTTGACTTGTTCATTTCCTATTTGGATGCCTTTTATATCTTTTTCTTTCCTGATTGCATTCATTAGGTCCTCCAGTGTTATACTGAATAACAGTGGTGATAGTGGACAGACTTGTCTTGTTGCTGATCTTAGAGGGAAGGTTTTTAGTTGTTCACCATTAAGTATAATGTTGGCTGAGGCTCTGTCATATATGGTCTTTATTATAGTAAGGTACTTTCCTTCTGTACCAATTTTGTTAAATGTTTTGACCATAAATGGATGCTGTATCTAGTTAAATGCTTTTTCTGCAGCTATTGATATAATCATATGACACTTATTTTTTAATTTGTTTATGTGGTGTATCACATGAATTGATTTGCATATGTTGACCCATCCCTGTGCCTCTGAGATGAAGCCAGGGGCTTGCCAATTTTATTAATCTCAAAGAACCAGCTCTTTGTT
>NW_006431333.1:0-1045 GCF_000325575.1 Pteropus alecto | reverse complement strand
GTCCCTCTATGTGGATATTGAATGGATATAATAATAATAATACAATTTCAAATTTTAAAATAAATATTTGTATTAGAGTTCAAGAAGCAAATAAAAATAGGTCTTTTCACTCACTGTGAGAGTACAAAAGTATTAATTGATTAGACTTTAATGAGTAAAGAATATATACTATAAAAGGCAGGTCACTAATAAAAGAATATTTAAGGAATATTAAGTCAATGAGTTTTAACAGAGGACAGCGAAAATAAAAATATTTATTGTGAAAGATAAGAAAACAAAAAAGCTGGAGTTCACAAAATGGTAGTGTTCATCTCAATTAAATGAAAACTATATAATGCTTAATAATTAATTATAACTATAAAATACCACATATAGATAAAAATGTAAATAATACTTATGTAATAACTTCATTTAAACTATAGTAACTATAAATAGAATAATTTTCTACCTAAATTCCAATGTTTATATCTAAATACAACTGCTTTCTTAATGAAACATTTCTTTAACATAAACATATAGACAGATGAAAGTAAAAAGATAAATTAATAAACTATGCAACATGAACCAGTAGAAAACTATTTAATGTGTGGATGCAATTTAAGGCAAGAACCATTGTTAGATATAATGAAGTATGTTTTTCATAAAAACACATTGAGTGTCCAAACCATTAACAATGTATTTGTTTTAAATCTGTATGTACCTAGTAAGTTCAAAATAGGTAAAAAAGTGAAGAAGTAAACAATCACAAATGAAGATTATATCCAATTAAATCCAAATGAAGAAGAAAAAAATAGTACAAATTCAAGACAAAAAACAAAATTACAGTAGAAAAGATATACAAGGTCAAAGTTATTCACTTTGAAAATCCTTAATAAAATTGGTAAATAACTGTTGAAGAGAAAAACTGATGACTTTTTTTATGTCTAGAATAAACATGCGAATAGCATTATTACTTTTACAGATATTAAGCAGGTAATAAGGCCATATTATGAATATATTGTAATATCTATATGAAACAGAAATGTATTAAAATGCAGTGAAAAAA
>NW_006431332.1:0-1090 GCF_000325575.1 Pteropus alecto | reverse complement strand
GGGAAATCACAAAGCCAAGGGTCCTCACAACACTTCAGCTGACAGGACTTGATGAGAATTAGTTAGTTTCAGAAAAGAGTTTATAGATTAAGCAAATTCAGGCTGCATAGATGGACAAAGCTAGCCTTACTAAGAAGGCCAAGAATAGCAGAGAAGGGGGAGGATGAGGAGTTCTTTCTGGATCCTGAGTCTTCTGTGGGCTGAATCCTCACTCTAACCCTTGTCCTGGGGGTAGATATGATCGTAAAGAGAATGTATGAGGGGCAAAGATTGGGTTCATCTCCAGTGTAAGCCAAGTGAGATGTATCAACATAAAAACACATGAAACCCAAGTGAGTAAAACATAGCTTTTATTTTAAAAGCTCAAAGAAGGGTAGAGTTTTATTTTGCATTATTTTTTCTTGCAATTTCCAAAAGGATGTGAAAGCATAAGCGGGTAGGTCACATGGCTCTTTGCAAAGGCCAACTCCACCGTACTGTAGCTTATTTCAGCATCGACAACCACTTTGAGAGATCCACATCATTTCTCTGCATGCCCTAGTGAGGAAATAGCTCAGCACATTTTTAGAGGGTACTTTAGGGTTTTTGGGGTTAATCGGACAGGTCCACATTCCTTTTTAAAATTATGTTAGCTAGATAATTTACTGAAGAAGTAAAACAGGGGGAAGAGAAATGAGAAGCAGAGGAGGAGAGGATAGAGGTGGAAGTAAGAACTGGTTAGGGAGTGGAGGGGAGGGAAAGGGGAGAAAAGCAAGGGGGCCATTCACGAATGGTGGTCAGATGATCATTGTCTAAAGCCAGAGAACCTGAGTTACCAGTTTCAGTGGCATTATCTGGATTTGTGTGGGTGGGCCTTTTTTCTACAGAATGGATGGAAGAAAATTTGACCAGGTTTACTAAAAAAAAAAAATTAGGAACTCTGCAGGAGATGTCTCGTATCATTTCCCGCTAAACATTAAGAATTTTTCAAGTGATGTCCCGTATCTGAATGACCCAAATTAAATGCTTCCCAACCAATTAGTGAAATATCATAGCTGGAAAATGATCGATGATCAGAGAATGGGTTTCCATTTTGAAAATTTGCTCTAAG
>NW_006431331.1:0-513 GCF_000325575.1 Pteropus alecto | reverse complement strand
TCCAGGAGACACATCTCAGCTCCAAAGACAAATATCTACTCAAAGCGAAAGGGTGGAAAATGATATTTCAAGCAAAAGACATTCAGTGGTAAGCAGAGTAACAGTACTAATATCAGATGAAATAGACTTCAAAATAAAAAAGATAAAGAAAGATACTGAGGGACACTTCATAATAATAAAAGGAATCATGCACCAAGAAGACATAATGCGTATGCTCCTATTGAGGTAGCCTCCAAATATGTAGAGTAATTACTAACAGAACTAAAGAGAGAAACAGACCAAAACACTATCATAGTAGGGGACTTAATACCCTACTGTCAGATATGGACAGATTATCCAAACAGAAAACAATAAGGAAATAACATCCTTAAATGATACATTAGACCAATTGGACATTATTGACATTTACAGAGCCTTCCATCCCAAAACAGCTGCTTATACATTCTTCTCTAGTGCACATGGAATATTCGCAAGAATTGACCACATATTGGGACACAGAGATAACCTCAACAA
>NW_006431330.1:0-465 GCF_000325575.1 Pteropus alecto | reverse complement strand
TACGTGCTGAAAAGACATCATTAGACTGCCGGGATTTATTAGGTGGTAAGGTGTTTCAATACTTCTGGTCCCATTTTGCCATTAGGAAGAGATAGGTACACTCTGAAGTTGAGAGAAAGCGAGCACCACTTGTACAGCAAGCTCCTTTTGGATTGCCTGGCTTGTATAATCCAGAAGTGCGCTCATCTCTATGGTGCTGTAATTGGTGGATGCTGTGAAGTAAGGCGGCCCTCTAAGTATGTATTGAGAGAAGCTGCAGTTCTCGTGATTCAGGTCATAGATACATGTTTTGAACAATTTCTTACTCTGTTGTGTGTGACATGGTGGGTGTTCCGTCCCAGACTGACAGATCTGTAAATCTGTTTCTCATGTGCCCTTTTGCCGTACAAAAGTGGTGGTGGAAAAGTGTTTTGATATCCATCGTCTTGATCTTGCCATCTGAAAGAATTCATCAGCATGTACTCT
>NW_006431329.1:0-1065 GCF_000325575.1 Pteropus alecto | reverse complement strand
ATTTAGTTTGCTTCCACATCTTGGCTGTTGTAAATAATGCTCCAATGGACATAGAAGTGCATGTATTTTTTCAAATTAGTGTTTTTGATTTCTTCAAATAAATACCCAGAAATGGAATTGCTAGGTCATAAGGTAGTTCTATGTTTAATTTTTTGAGGAAACTCCAAACTGTTTTCCATAGTGGCTGCACCAATTTGCAATCCCACCAACAGTACACGAGGGTTCACTTTTCCCCACATCCTCACCAACACTTGTTGGTTTTTTATTTATTAATGATAGCCATTCTGACAGTATGAATTGATATCTTATTATGGTTTAATTTTCATTCTCTGATAATTAGTGATGTTGAGAGTCTTCATATGTCTATTGGCATCTGTATGTCCTCTTTGGAGAAACGTCTATTCAGTTACACTGCCTTTGTTTTTTTTTTTTTTTTGGATTGTTTGGTTTTTGGTCTTGTTTATATGAATTCTTTATAAATTTTGAAAATATCCAAAAACTCCTCATCAAATGTATCTTTGGCAGATATCTTCTTCCATTCAGTAGGTTGTCTTTTGTTTTGTTGATGGTTTCCTTTGCTATGCAAAACATTTTTAGTTTGATGTAGTCCCATTTGTTTATTTTTTTCTTTTGTTTCCCTTGCCCAAGGAAATATATCAGGAAAAAGTTACCAAGAGCTTTGTCAGAGAGTTTTCTGCTCATGTTTTCTTCTACGAATTTTATGGTTTTGGGTCTTATATTTAAGTCTTTAGTCCATTTTGAGTTTACTCTTGTATATGGTGTAAGAAGGTGGTCTAGTTTCATTTCTTTCTTTTTTTTCTTTTTTGCATGATCTGTCCAGTTTTCCCAATATCATTTATTGAATAGCTATTTTTACACTGTCTTTACCCTATTTTATGTTCTTGCTTCCTTTGTCATAGATTAATTGACCTTATTGGCATGGGTTTATTTCTGGGCTCTCTGTTCCATTAATCTATGTGTCTGCTTTTATGCCAGTATCATGATGTTTTGATTACTATAGCCTTGTAATATGGTTTCATATCAGGAAATGTAATACTTCCAACT
>NW_006431328.1:0-487 GCF_000325575.1 Pteropus alecto | reverse complement strand
GAGAAAGATAAATACCATATCATTTCACTTATATGAGGAATCTGAGGAATGAAAAGAACAAACCAATCAAAAACTCATAAATAGAGAGGACAATTTGGTGATGGATAGAGGGGAAGGAGGCTTGGGGGGCTAGGAGAATGGGGTGAAAAGTTAAAAAAGTACAAATTAGTAGTTGATAGATGGTCATGGGGATGGGGAGCATGGCATAGGGAATGCAGTTAGCATTAAAATATTGGCTAGGTGGAAAATCAGAGGAAAGAGCAATTAGTGGAATTGTTTTATAAACTATATAAATGTCTAACCAATGTACTGTATACTTGAAATTAATTAAAATAAATAAATACATTTAAAAAAAGAAATAATCAGGAGAAAGAAGTTGTGATACATATATACAATGGAATATTACTTGTCCATGAAAACTGAAATCTTACCATTTGTGACAACACAGATGTACCTAGAGAATATTATGCTAAGTGAAATAAGTCAG
>NW_006431327.1:0-920 GCF_000325575.1 Pteropus alecto | reverse complement strand
TGCTCAGCAAAAGAAATCGTCAACCATCCGAATGGAAAATATATTTGCAAGCCACGTCTCCGATAAGAGCCTAATATTCAAAATATACAAAGAACTCATACAACTCAATAACAACAAAAAAACAAATGATCCAATCAAAAAATGAGCAGAAGACCTGAACAGACACTTCTCCCTAGAGGACAACAAATATATGAGAAGATGCCCAACATCGCAACCTATTAAGGGAAATGCAAATCAAAACCACATGAGATACCATCTCACACCTGTTAGAATGGCTATAATCAACAGGACAAGTAATAACAAATGTTGGAGAGGATGCAGAGAAAAAGGAACCCTTAAACACTGCTTGTGGAACTGCGAATTGGTACAGCCACTATGGAAAACGGTATGGAGATTCCTCAAAAAACTAATTGATCTACCGTATGATCTAGCAATCCCTCAACTAGGTATTTACCTCAAAGCCTCGAAAACCCATATCAGAAAAGATATTTGCACACCGATGTTCATAGCAGCATTATTCACAGTGGCCAGGATATGGAAGCAATCGAAGTGTCCTACGATAGATGATTGGCTGAAGAAGCTGTGGTCCATATATACAATGGAATATTCCTCAGCCATAAGAAGAGATGAAATATTGACATTTGCATCAACATGGATGAACCTTGAGATGATAATGCTAAGCGAAATAAGCCAGACAGAAAAAGTTGAAAATCACATGAAATCACTTATATGTGGGATATAAACCTAAAAGCAACAAATAAGCAGAACAGAGATTCATGGACATGGACTATAGACTAGTGGTTACCAGTGGGTTGGGGAAAGATGGGGGAAGCAGATGGGGTAAAGGGCGTCATATATAGGAGGATGGGGGAGGGTGAAGCGAGTAAAAGGATCAAATATATGGTAGCTGAAGGAAACTG
>NW_006431326.1:0-479 GCF_000325575.1 Pteropus alecto | reverse complement strand
AGTATTCTTGCATGATCCTTTGTATTTCTGCGATACCAGTTGTAATTTCCCCTCTTTTATCCTTGATTTTGTTTATTTGTGTCCTTTCTCTTTTTTCTTTATTGAATCTAGTCAGGGGTTTGTCAACTTTATTAACCTTCTCAAAGAACCAGTTCTTTGTTAGATTATCATTGGACTTCTCAGCACAGACCTTACAAGACAGAAAGGAATGGAATCAAATATTTAAACTATTAAGTGAAAGAAACTACCAACCTAGAATAATGTATCCAGCTAAGCTCTTTTTTAGATATGTAGGAGAAATCAAGACCTTTCCAGACATACAAAATTTGAGGGAATTCTCCACTACGAGGCCTGCACTACAGGAAATACTGAAAGGGGTCAGCTCACCTAAAACAAAATAACAACACGAACAAAAATACATACTTAGGAGTAAAGTGACTACTCGGCAAATAGAAGCAAAGGAGTGCAACCTTTATTAA
>NW_006431325.1:0-772 GCF_000325575.1 Pteropus alecto | reverse complement strand
ATGAAGTGTTAGGTTGTTTATTTGGCCTGTTCTTGTTTTTGCAGGTAGGCCTGTAATGGTATGAACTTTCCTCTTATGACCACTTTTGCTGTGTCCCAAAAGTTTTGATACGTTGTACTATCATTATCGTTTATTTCTATATATTTCTTGATCTCTCTTTTTATTTCTTCTCTGACCCAGTTATTCTTCAGTATTATGTTGTTTAGTCTCTATGTATTTGTAGTTCTTTCTTCTTTCTCTTTATAGTTGATCTCTAGTTTCAAAGCATTATGATCAGAGAATTTGGTTGGTATGATTTCAACCCTCATATTTGTTGAGGCTATCTCTGTGTCACAGTATGTGGTCAGTCCTTGAGAATGTTCCATGTTCACTAGAGAAGAAAGTATAAGCAGCTGTTTTGAGAAAGTCTCTGTAAATGTCAATTATGTCCAGTTAGTCTAATGTATCATTTAAGGATGTTATTTCCTTATTGATTTTCTGTTTGGATGATCTGTCCATATCTGACAGTTGGGTATTTAGGTCCCCTACTACGATAGTGTTTTGGTCTGTTTCTCCCTTTAGTTCTGTTAGTAATTGC
Source organism: Pteropus alecto (assembly GCF_000325575.1). Taxonomy (NCBI): domain Eukaryota; kingdom Metazoa; phylum Chordata; class Mammalia; order Chiroptera; family Pteropodidae; genus Pteropus; species Pteropus alecto. The sequence continues at coordinate 195 of NW_006431325.1, read as the reverse complement.
TTTATATATTTCGGGACTCCCTGATTGAGAGCATACATATTAATAAGTGTTATGTCTTCTCGGTGCATGATTCTCTTTATCGTTATGAAGTGTCCCTCAGTATCTTTCTTTATATTTTTTATGAAGTCTATTTCATCTGATATTAGTTCTGCTACTTAGGTTCTTCTCTGAATGCCATTTGCTTGAAATATCATT
>NW_006431324.1:790-1336 GCF_000325575.1 Pteropus alecto | reverse complement strand
ATTATAAGCTTAAATAATAAGAAGAGAATTGCTTTCGCATGAGAGTAATGAATGTTCAGCATACATAGGGACAAATTGAGATAACAATGACTGAAAAGGGGAGGATTCAAAGATCCAAATTCGCAAAGGGGAGTGGAGATAAGGCACATGTAGAAGAAAAGGGACGACTGTATATGTATAACTACCCTTCACACATTTGCAATGGTAACTACACATCAAAGATTCAGAACTGAAGTATATAACATAGAATAAGAAGAACCAGAGAGAAAACTCACAAAAGCCAACTAAAATAAAGAAATCAGAAATACAAGGACAAGGAAGTCAATGGAAACACTGAACTACCAGTCAGCACGATAAAATGGCCATAAGAAGACCTCATGTTTCAATAATCACCCTAAATATAAATGAACTGAACTCACCAATAAAAATGCACAGAGTTGCAGATCAAAAATGGATCAAAAAACAAAACCCAAGCATATGCTGCCTCCAGGAGACACACCTCAGCTCCAAAGACAAATATAGACTCAAAGTGAAAGGATCGAAAAT
>NW_006431324.1:0-724 GCF_000325575.1 Pteropus alecto | reverse complement strand
AAAAAGGTAAAGAAAGATACTGAGGGACACTTCATAATGATAAAGGGAATCATGCACCAAGAAGACATAACATTTATTAATATCTATGCTCCCAATCATGGAGTCTCAAAATATGTAAAACGATTACTAACAGAACCAAAGGGAGAAACAGACCAAAACACTGCCGGATATGGACAGATCATTCAAACAGAAAATCAATAAGGAAATAACATCCTTAAATGACACATTAGACCAACTAGATATAATTGATATTTACAGAGATTCTATCCCAAAACAGCTGCTTATACATTCTTCAAAGTGCACACGAAACATTCTCAAGAAGCAACCACATACTGGGACACAGAGATAGCCTCAACAAATATAACAGGGCTGAAATCATACCATACATATTCCCTGATCATTATGCTTTAAAACTAGAGATCAACTGCAAAAAAGAAAGCAGGAAGAACCACAAATACATGTAGATTGAACAACAGTCTACTGTAGAATAACTGGGTCAGAGAAGAAATAAAAAGAGAGATTAGAGGTATAGAGAAACAAATGATAATGATAGTACAACATATCAAACTTTTGGGACACAGCAAAAGCGGTCATAAGAGGAAAGTTCATATCATTGCAGGTCTATATCCAAAAACAAGAACGAGCCCAAAATACAGCCTAACACTTCATCTTAAAAAAACTAAAAAAGGAGGAAACCTAAAGTCAGCAGAAGGAAAGAAATAAT
>NW_006431323.1:0-320 GCF_000325575.1 Pteropus alecto | reverse complement strand
TCTGTTCTGGTTCACCAGGAAGGAAAGGGACTCCCCTGTCCTCCAGGGTCTTCCTAGCTGTCGCCCCCACGGCCATCCCAGACCATCACGCAGGCCCACGTCGCCGCGTTGAGTCGCTGCTCTCGTCCAGTCCCCGCACCCCGTCGGTACTGTCGGAGGCCCTGGCCTCCTGGCCTGACGCGGCCCCTTCTTCAGTCCACATACGCCATACGTTTCTTTCCTGCCCCCAGTGCGACGTGGCCAGGGCTGTGGAGAGAGGCTCACTTGGGCCCCCGGGACTCCCGTGACCTTCCTTGGGAAAAAGGAAGCAGAAAGCGCCT
>NW_006431322.1:0-481 GCF_000325575.1 Pteropus alecto | reverse complement strand
TGGTTTTCTTTGGAGAAATACCCAGAAGTGCAATTGCTGGGTCAAAGGGTTTATTCATTTTTATTTTTTTGAGAAAACTCCAGACTGTTTTCCATAGTGGATGTAGCAATTTGCAATCCCACCAACAGTGCAGGAGAGTTCCCTTTTCTTCACATCCTCGTCAACACTTGTTCTTTGATTTATTGATGATAGCCATTCTGACAGGTGTGAGGTGATATTTCATTGTGGTTTTAATTTGCATTTCTCTGATGATTAGTGATCTTGGGCATCTTTTCATATGTCTATTGAAGATCTGTATTACCTCTTTGGAGAAATATTTGTTCAAGACTTCTGCCCATTTTTTAATTGGATTGTTTATTTTTTTGTTGTTGAGTTGTATGAGTTCTTTAGATATTTTGGATATTAACCTCTTATCAAATATATAAGTCAATACCTTCTTCCAATCGGTCAGTTGTCTTTTTGTTTTGCTGATGGTTTCCTT
>NW_006431321.1:0-1031 GCF_000325575.1 Pteropus alecto | reverse complement strand
TTTCTGACACTTCATTATTAGAGCATAGGAACACTTTGGATTTTTGATTGTTGTTTTTGTGCCCAGAAACTTTACTGTATTCTCTTATTGTTTCTAGTGGTGTTCTTGTGGAGTCTTTAAGGTTTTCTATATAGAGAATCGTCATCTGCAAATAGTGACAATTTGACTTCTTCGTTTCCTATTTGGATGCCTTTTATATCTTTCTCTTGTCTGATTGCACTCGCTAGGACCTCCAATGTTATATTAAATAACAGTGGAGATAGTAAACAGCCTTGCCTTGTTCCTGATCTTAGAAGGAATATTTTTAGTTTTTCACCATTATGTATAATGTTGGCTGATGGTTTGTCACAGATGGCCTTTATTATGTTAAGATACTTCCCTTCTATATCAATTTTGTTAAGTGTTTTGACCATAAATGGATGCTTTATCTCGTTGAAGGCTTTTTCTGCATCTATTGAAATGATCATATGATTCTTATTTATTACTTTGTTTATGTGGTGTATCACATTAATAAATTCGTGTATGTTGAACCATCCGTGTGCCTCTGGGATGAAGCCCACTTGATCGTGGTGTATAATCTTTTTAATATGTTGCTGTTTTTGGTTTGCTAGTATCTTATTTAGAATTTTTGCATCTGTGTTCATGAGAGATACTGGTCTGCAGTTTTCTTTTTTGTGTTATCTTTACCAAGTTTTGATATCAGAGTAATATTGGCCTCATAAAATGAGTTGGGAAGTATTGCCTCCTCTTCGATTTTTTGGAAGAGTTTGAGGAGAAGAGGTATGAAATCTTTGAATGTTTGGTAGAATTCACTGGTGAAGCCATCTGGTCCTGGACTTTTACTTTTTGGTAGGTTTTTGATGATTGTTTAAATTTCGATACTGCTGATCAGTCTATTTAGATTTTCCAGATCTTGATTCAGTCTAGGAAGATTGAATTTTTTGAAGTACAGGTCCATTTCTCCTAGGTTATTAAATTTATTTTTTTATACTTTTCCATAGTATTCTTGTATGATGCTTTGTATTTCTGTG
>NW_006431320.1:0-744 GCF_000325575.1 Pteropus alecto | reverse complement strand
GATAAATACCCAGAAGTGCAATTGCTGAGTCTAAAAGTAGTTCTACTTTTAATTTTTTGAGGAACCTCTGAACTGTTTTCCATAGTGGCTGTACCAATTTGCAATTCCACCAACATTGTATGAGGGTTCCCTTTTCTCCACATTCTGACCAACACTTGTTGTTTTTTTAATTTATTGATGTTAGCCATTCTGACTGGTGTGAGGTGATATCTCATTGTAGTTTTCATTTGTATTTCTCTGATGATTAGTGACCTTGAGCATTTTTTGATGTGTCTTTTGGCCATTTGTATTTCCTCTTTGGAGAAATACCTATTTGGGTCTTCTGCCCATCAAGTCTTCTTTTTCATCTTCTGCCCATTTTTTGACAGGATAGTTTGTTGAGTTGTATGAGTTCTTTATAAATTTTGGATATTAACCCCTTGTCAGATGTATCATAGGCAAATATCTTCTCCCAATCATTGGTTGTCTTTTCATTTTGTTGATGGTTTCCTTTGCTGTGCAAAAAACTTTTTAGTTTGCTGTAGTCCCATTTGTTTATTTTTTTCCTTTGTTTCCTTTGTCCAATGAGATATATCGGGAAAAAAAATTGCGGTTAGCAATATCAGAGAGTTTACTGACTATGTATTCTTCTTGAAGTTTTATGGTTTCAGATCTTACATTTAAGTCTTTAATCCATTTTTAGTTTATTCTTGTATATGGTATCAGAAGGTGGTCTAGTTTCTTTTCTTTTTTTCTTTTTTTGCA
>NW_006431319.1:0-468 GCF_000325575.1 Pteropus alecto | reverse complement strand
GATAATCTAATGGGTTTTCCTTTATATGTTACTGTATTCTTTTCCCTGGCTGTCCTGGGATTTGTCTTTGTCATTGATTTTTGATAACTTTAATACAATGTCTTGGTGAAGGCCTTTTTGGGTTGAGATAATTTGGTGTTGTGTAGAATTCTTGAATTCCAAGCTTCAGCTCATTCCTTAGATTTGGGAAATATTGTCGTCCACTATTCGTCTGAAAATGCTTTTTAGTTCCTGTTCTTTTTCCTTGCCTTCGGTAATGCCCATTATTCTTATGTTTCCTTTCCTGATGGTATCACCTAGTTCTTGTATTTCTCTTTCATTATTTTTCATTCTTCAGTTTCTCTCTTCTTCCTTCCGATTTATTTCTAGATTTCTGTCTTTGCGATCACTGATCTTATCCTCTATTTGATCGACTCTATGTCCCAGGCTTGTAAATTCATTTTTCAACTCTTGCAGTGTGTTCTTCAT
>NW_006431318.1:0-545 GCF_000325575.1 Pteropus alecto | reverse complement strand
TATATAGTACAATGGCTAGACATTTATATAATTTACGAAGTAATCCCCCCAATTACTCTAGTCATGACACACAATAATATTGACTGTTTTCCCTATGCTGTAATCTACATCCCCGTGACTGTTTTTTAACTGCTAATTTGTGCTTCTTTATCACTTTACCTTTTTCACCCACTCCCCTAACCCCCTCTCCTCTGGCAATCACCAGTTTGTTCTCTGTATCTGGGAGTTGGTTTTTGTGTAGTTTGTTTCTTTTTTTATTTTTATAGTTGGCATACAATATTATATTAGTTTCAGGTGTACAACATAGTAATTATACAGCTATATAACTGTGATCACCCCAATAAATCTAGTGCCCCTCTGATACCATACATAGTTATTACAATATTATTGACTATATTCCTTATGCTATACTTACTATCTCTATGACGATTTTATAACTACCAATTTGTACTTCTTAATCCCTTCCCCGATTTTCAGCAACCTCCCAACCCCCCTCCCATATGGTAACCCTCAAAGTGTTCTCTGTATCTATGAATTTGTTTGTT
>NW_006431317.1:0-608 GCF_000325575.1 Pteropus alecto | reverse complement strand
CTTCTTTAGTCAATCATCTATCGTAGGACACTTTGCTTGTTTCCATGACCTAACCACTATGAATAATGCTACAATGAACATTGGTGTGCAGATATTTTTTTGGATATGAGTTTTCAAATCTTTAGGGTAAATACCAGTAGAGAGATTGCTGAATTATATGGTAGATCAATTCTTAGTTGAGTAACCTCCATACTGCTTTCCATTGTAGCTGTAACAATTTGAGTCCCACCAGGAATATATGAGGTTTCCTTTTTCTCCACATCCTCTTCAACATTTATTATTAATTGTCCTGTTGATTATAGCTATTTTGACAGTTGTAAGGTGGTATCTAATTGTAGTTTTGATTTGCATTTCTCTAATAGCTAGTAATGTTGAGCATCTTTTCAAATATTTGTTGGCCATTTGTATGTTTTGATTGGGTATTTTCCTCTATTTTGTCTTCCAAATCACTGATTTGGTCCCCTGCATTATGTAATCTACTGTTGATTCCTTCTAGTGTATTCTTCATTTCAGTTACTGTATTCTTCATTTCTGAGTGCTTTTTATGCTCTTGTTATATACTTAATATATAATACATTATATAGTACATTAATATATGTAAATTATAT
>NW_006431316.1:663-900 GCF_000325575.1 Pteropus alecto | reverse complement strand
GTGAAATCATATAGTGTTTATCTTTCTCTGTATGATTTAAATACCTTCTAGGTCCATATGTTTTTCCATCCCCTTCCTTTTAGTCTGTGTCTTTTAATCTGAAGTGCATCTCTTATAGGCAACACGTAAGGGTCTTGTTTTCCTTTCCATTCATCCACTCTATCTTTTAGTTGGAGCACTTAATTCTTTTCCCTTTGAGGTACTTATTGATAGGAATGTAGTTGTTAACCATTCTTC
>NW_006431316.1:0-498 GCF_000325575.1 Pteropus alecto | reverse complement strand
AGATCCTGGGTCTTCATCCTGTTGAATATTTTGTGCCAAGCCCTTCTGTCCTGCATAGTTTCTTTTGAGAAATCAGCTGCCAGTCTTATGGGTGTCCCCTTATAAGTAATTATCTGGTTTTCTCTTGCTTTTAATATTCTTTTTTGTATTTAACCTTTGGCATTTTAATTATGATGTGTCTTGGTATGGGCCTCTTTGGATCCCTGTTTTTGGGGATTCTCTGAGCTTCCTGGGGTTGTATGTCCATTTTATTCACCAGGTTAGAGAAGTTTTCCATCATTATTTCTTCAAGAAGCTGTTCAACATCTTGATTTTCTTCAGTTACGCCGATCAGATGACTATTTGGACCCTTAATAGTGTCCCATATGCTCCTTAAATTATTTTTATAGTCTTGGCATCTTTTTTCTTGCCATTCTAATTGAGTGCCCTTGGCTTTCCCGTCCTCTAGATATGGCATTTGATTGTTTTCTTTATTCAATCTGTTTATTCCTTTGTTTA
>NW_006431315.1:0-543 GCF_000325575.1 Pteropus alecto | reverse complement strand
CTAATGAAACATGTGAAGGATCTATACAATGAAAATTACAAGACCCTATTACCCTGATATTCTTCTTTGAAATGGAAGAATATACAAAGAAATGGAAAGATATTCTGTGTTCTTGGATTGGAAGAATCGACATAATTAAAATGACCTTATTACCTAAAGCATTATACAGATTTAATGCAATCCCCATCAAAATCCCATTGGCTTTAAAGAAATAGAACAAAAAAATCATCAGATTTCTGTGGAAGCACAAAAGACCCCGAATTGCCAAAGCCATCTTGAGAAAAAAGACTAAGGTTGGAGGCATCACTCTGCCCAACTTCAAAGTATACTACAAAGCAACAATAATCAATACAGCAAGGTATTGGCTGCAAAACAGACTAACAGACCTGTAGAACAGAATCGAGAGTCCAGAAGTAAACCCATGTTTATATGGACAAACAATTTTCGACAGAAAAAGCCAAAAACATACCATGGAGAAAAGAAAGTCTCTTCAATAAATGCTGGGAATATTGGAAGGCCACCTGCAGAAGAATGAAACTAGAC
>NW_006431314.1:0-732 GCF_000325575.1 Pteropus alecto | reverse complement strand
CCAGACAAAAATAAGCTAAAGGAATTTATCACCAAAAAGGCAGAATTACAGGAAATGTTGGAAGGACTTCTTTAAAAAGAAAAATCATGTATCAAAACAGGAATAAAGAATGGTAACAACTACATTCCTATCAATAAGTACCTCAAATGGAACAGATAAGTGTTCCAACTAAAAGAATGGATGAATGGAAAAGAAAACAAGACTCCTACGTGTTGCCTACAAGAGACTCACTTCAAATTAAAAGACACACACAGACTAAAAGGAAGAGGATAGAAAAAGGTATCACTTTAATGGACCTAGAAGGTATTTAAGTCAGACAGAGAAAGATAAACACCATATGATTTCACTTATATGTGGAATCTAAAGAATAAAAAGAACAAACTAATCAAAAATAGACTCACAAACATAGTGGACAATTTGGTGACGGACAGAGGAGAGTGGGATGGGAGGGCTAGGAGAATGCGGTAAAGGTTTAAAGAAGTATAAATTAGTAGTTGATGGATGGTCACAGTGAAGGGGATCATGGCATAGGGAATGCAATTAGCATGAATATGTTGGCTAGGTGGAGTGTCAGGAGAGGGAGGGAGCAATTGGGGGGATAGTTTTACGAACTATATAGATGTCCAACCAATATACTGTATACTTGAAACTAATTAAAATAAATACAATTAAAAAAAAAAACTTATGTAAGTCTACTGCCATGCTACCCTGAACAAGCCCAATTCTGTCTGA
>NW_006431313.1:0-1204 GCF_000325575.1 Pteropus alecto | reverse complement strand
TTACAACTGACATCGCAGAAATACAAAGGATCATGTATGAATACTATGAAAAAGTATATAATAACAAATTTAATAATCTAGAAGAAATGAACCAGTACTTAGAAAAATACAACCTTCATAGACTGAATCAAGATGAACTGGAAATTCTAAATAGACCAATCAGCAATATGAAAATGGAAACAATCATCAAAAATCTACCAAAAAGTAAAAGTCCAGGACCAGATGGCTTCGCCAACGAATTTCACCAAACATTCAAAGAAGATTTAGTATCTATTCTCCTCAAACGCTTCCAAAAAATCGAAGAGGAGGTAATACTTCCCAACTCATTTTATGAGGCCAATATTACCCTGATATCGAAACCCGGTAAAGATAACACAAAAAAAGAAAATTACAGACCAATAAATCTCATCAACACAGATGCAAAAATCCTAAATATGATACCAGCAAACCAAATACAGCAACATGTTAAAAAGATTATATAACACAATCAAGTGGGCTTCATCTCAGAGGCACAGGGATGTTTCAGCATATGCAAATCGATTAATGTGATGCACCATATAACAAATTAAAAAATAAGAATCATATGTTCATATCAATAGATACAGAAAGAGCCTTGGACATGATACAGCATCCATTTATGATCAAAACTCTTAACAAAATCGATATAGAAGGAAAGTACCTTAACATAATAAAGGCCATATATAACAAGCCCTCAGCCAACATTATACTTAATGGTTAAAAGCTAAAACCCTTCCTTCTAAGATCAGAAACAAGGCAAAGCTGTCCATTATCATCACTGTTATTCAATATAACACTGGAGGTCCTAGCTAGTGCAATCAGACAAGAGAAAGATATAAAAGGCATCCAAATAAGAAACAAAGATATCAAATTGTCTATTTGCGGATGACATGATTCTCTATATAGAAAATCCTAAAGACTCCACAAGAACACTACTAGAAACAATAAGCAAATACAGTAAAGTTTCTAGATACAAAATCAATGTTCAAAAATCCATAGCGTTCCTATACTCTAATAATGAAGTGTCAGAAAAAGAAGTGGAAAAATAATTCCTTTTGCAATTGCAACAAAAAGAATAAAACACCTAGGAACAAATCTAACGAAACATGAGAAAGACTTATATGATGAAAATTATAAGACTCTACTAAAATAAATTGAAGAAGATATAAAGAAATGGAAAGATATT
>NW_006431312.1:0-829 GCF_000325575.1 Pteropus alecto | reverse complement strand
ATTATACAGATTTAATGCAATCCTCATCAAAATTCGATGATCATTTTTTAAAGAAACGGAACAAAATTTCATCAGATTTCTATAGAAGCACAAAAGACCCCGAATAGCCACAGCCATCCTGAGAAAAAAGAATGAGGCAACACTCTGCCTGACTGCAAATTATACTACAAAGCATCAATAATCAAAACGGCATGACATTGGCAGCAAAACAGACACATGGACCAGTGGAACAGAATTGAGAGTGCAGAAGTAAACCCATATTTATATGGGCAAATGATTTTTGACAACAACAACAAAAAAACACGAAATCATACAGTGAAGAAAGGAAAGCCTCTTCAATAATAGTGCTGAGAAAACTGAAAAGCCACCTGCAAAAGAATGAAACTAGACTGTTGTCTATCACCACACACCAAAATTAACTCAAAATGGATTAGGGATCTCAATATAGACCTGAAACAATACAACGCATAGAAGAAAACATAGGAACTAAACTCAAGGACCTTAGACTTAAAAAGGATTTTATGAATTTGACCTCAAAAACAAGGGAAGTAAAAGTAAAAATAAATGAATGAGGCTACATCAAACTAAAAAGCTTCTGCTCAGCAAATGAAACCTTCAACAAGGTAAAGAGGCAACCATCTGAATAGGAAAATATATTTGTAAGCAATGTCTCTTATAAGGGCCTAATATCCAAAATATACAAAGAATTCATACAACTCAATAACAACAAAAAACAAACAATCCAATCAAAAAATAAGCAAAGGACCTGAACAAACACTTCTCCCAAGAAGATAGTCAACAAATATTTGAAAAGATGCTCAACATCGCT
>NW_006431311.1:0-1232 GCF_000325575.1 Pteropus alecto | reverse complement strand
TGTTGGACAGGATAAGTCGTGGGGCCCGCCCGGCCGGGAATGGGACCAGGGCTGGGCTGAGGGCCAAGCCGACGCCCCAAGGAAAAGGCGGACCGGGGTCGGAGCATTTGAATGGGAGGACCCTGATAGACTGTATTCGGGACAATTGACTTGGACTACACTGCTACAGGGGTTTAAGAACTCCCCCACATCGTTTGACGAGGCCCTGAGCCGGGACCTCATTGGCTTTCGTCAGAGACATCCAGAGACTGTTCTACAATATGTGGATGATTTACTCTTAGCCACTACAACAGATGCAGGATGTAAGTGAGCCACTGAAGATTTATTACAAGAATTAGAGGCTAAGGGATACCGGGTGTCCACTAAGAAAGCTCAACTCTGCACCTCCCAGGCAACATATTTAGGGTATAAGCTGCAAGGAGGCCACCGGACTCTGTCATCAAGCAGAATTGAGGCCATTTTAAAAATACCCCAACCCACCCCTAAGTGGCAGGTCCGAGAGTTTCTCGGAGCCGTAGGCTACTGTAAACTCTGGATTCTAGGGTTTGCAGAGTTAGCCAGCACTAGGGGAAAGTCTGAGGACTTGAGCTGGGGAAAAGAAGAAAAAGAGGCTTTTGAGGCCCTAAAAACAGCCTTGACCACAGCCACTGCTTTGGTTCTGCCTACTTTAGACACGCCGTTCCAACTCTTTGTGACTGAAACTGGAGGCATAGCAAAGGGGGTCCTCACCCAGACTCTAGGACCATGGAAGAGACCCGTTGCATACCTTTCCAAAAGACTGGACTGTGTTGCAGCAGGGTGGCCTAATTGCTTGCGGGCCATTGCGGCCATGGCCATCCTCACCAAAGAAGCACTGAAGTAGACTTTAGGGCAGACTATCCAGATTATAGCCCCCCCATGCGGTGGAAACCATGCTCTGCAGCCCCCGTGATTGTTGGATTTCAAATGCACGGATCACTCAATACCAGGTTCTTCTCCTTAACCCCCCGTAAGTACAATTCTTAAAAACTTCTGTTCTTAACCTAGCCACCCTTTTGCCTGATGATGATCCTCAACAGCCATTACATGATTGTTTCGAGCTTTTGGATAACATCACCTGCCTCAGGCCAGACCTGACTGACGTCCCATGGCCACAACCGGATGCCACACTGTACACCGACGGAAGCAGCTTCGTCGCAGAGGGAGTCAGATATGCTCGGGCAGCAGTAGTTACCGGAGGGACTGTCATCTGG
>NW_006431310.1:0-614 GCF_000325575.1 Pteropus alecto | reverse complement strand
CCATCTACTGGAAACCAAAAGAAAAGCACCTTCTTATAGCAGGCTACTAAAGAGAGACCTTTATATAATAAATCTTCTTTCTGGAAAAACAGAGAATACACTTCCATTAATGCCTAGGTGGAGAAATAGTCCATTAAACACCAAGAACAACCAAGGTGACAAGGCATCTCAGAAAGAAAGAGAAAAATCTCCAGAAAATAAGCATACAGACATAGAAATATGTGACTTAAATGACAGAGAATTCAGAATGGTACTTCTGAAAAAGTCAATGAGTTCTGAAACAAGTCATATCAACAATTTTAGGAACTGAAAAAACAACTAGATGAGCAGAGCAAGGAGATTGAAACCCTCGGGAAGAACCAAATAGATCTTCTGGAGACAGAAAACACACTGCAAGGGTTGAAAAATTAAATAGCAAGCTTGGGAAATAGAGTCGACCAAATGGAGGAAAGGATCAGTGATATCGAACACAGAAATCTAGAAATAAATCAGAAGGAAGAAGAGAGAAACCGAAGAATGAAAAATAATGAAAGAGAAATACAAGACTAGCTGATACCATGAGAAGAAACATAAGAGTAATAGGCATTATTGAAGGCAAGGAAAAGGAACAGGGA
>NW_006431309.1:0-783 GCF_000325575.1 Pteropus alecto | reverse complement strand
TAATGCTAATGACTCTTTACTCATGATTCATTGACATATATAAGCATCCCTCATATAACTTGAATAACAACATTGTAGAATATTTTGTTATTTTTTCAGTCCTACTATCCTAGATATGTTCAAGGCCTTCTATTTCTAGCATAAACTTATGGCCACAGTTTTAGAAACTCTATTCAAGCTTTATTACTTTAAAACGTAGAGATTACTTTATGACAACTGATACCATGATGTTCTTTGTGATATTTTTGTCTCAAAGGTTCTAAACATCTTATATACCCAGTTGAAAAAATTATATGTTTAATACAACAAATCTATCTATCCAAGATAACGTTTCCATTGTGAGAAATAGCTTTCTTGAAAATTAGATTTTAAAATGGCTATGGAATTTTGTTAATATATTTATGAATCCCAAAACATTAAGGCCATATTCTTCCCCAAATTGATTTCCTGAATATGTGACAGTGATATGTGATTTACCTTTCTTAATTTATGGATTATAATACAGATTTCTTCAAATGTAATACAAAGGAAAATCATGTTTCATGATGAAAACATTTTATATGACTTCCATGTACAATTAAATTTAAAATATTTTAGAGTCAAAGAATGAATAAGCTGGTTCTCATTAACTTATACTAAGAGTAAAGAACGGGGCTAAAATTTAGGAGATATATTTTTTTTCATTCTTAGGAACATCTGTTTAATTAATAATGTTAATAATTTTATTTTTTCTTAGCCATTTTAGTCTGAATTTAATTTGGGATTCAAAATAGAGTTTATTCT
>NW_006431308.1:0-707 GCF_000325575.1 Pteropus alecto | reverse complement strand
AGACAAGGATGTCCACTCTCACCACTTTTATTCAATGTAGAATTAGAAGTCCTAGCCAGAATAAGGAGGTAGGGAGAAAGGGGGCGCACATCCAAATTGGAAAGAGGAAATAAAACTGTCACTATGTGCAGATGACATGATTTTATATGTAGAAAACCCTAAAGATTCCACAAAAAAAAAACTGTTAGAAAAAACAAATTCAGTAAAGTTGCAGGGTACAAAATCAATATACAAAATCCCATCGTGTTTTTATCTATTAACGATGAATTATCAGAAAAAGAAATTAAGAAAACCATCCCATTCACAACTGCATCAAAAAGAATAAAACACCTAGGAATAAATTTAACCAAGAAAGTGAAAAACCTGTACACTAAAAACTATAAGGCATTATGAAAGAAATGGAAGAAGACACAAATAAAGATATCCTGTGCTCATGGGTTGGAAGAATTAGTGTTGTTAAAATGCCCATATTACCCAAAGGAATCTACAGATTCAATGTAGTCCCTATCAAAATTCCAATGGCATTTTTCACAGAAGCAGAACCCTAAAATTTGTATGGAACCACAAAAGACCCTGACTATCCAAAGCAATCTTGGCAAAAGAACAAAGCTGGAGGTATCATGCTTCCTAATTTTAAACTATATTACAAGACTATAGCAATGAAAACAGTACGGTATTGGCATAAAAACAAACACATAGATCAATGG
>NW_006431307.1:0-277 GCF_000325575.1 Pteropus alecto | reverse complement strand
TTGGAGGCTAGAGGTATATAATCCAAGAGTCAAGCCACTGTGTGAAATGTTATAACTCAAGACTAATCCCAGTGCCTTGGGAGTCCAGAGGGCATGTGGATGGACAGAGAAGGGATGGGCACTCTGAGTGGAAGGGATGCTGAGTGGAGGGAAACAGTCAGGAAGGGACATGGTGGGCAAGGAATAGGAATCAGAGTCTCCTTTGTTCTGCAGTGGGAGACACTTTGTTCATTCCTTAGCGACGACAGCCGAGAGAATACTCAGCCCCATTAAGAGA
>NW_006431306.1:0-681 GCF_000325575.1 Pteropus alecto | reverse complement strand
TATAGATATAGATATAGATATAGATATAGATACAGCCGTCTTTTTTCTTCTGCATGTGCCTTATCTCCATTCCTTTTTGTGAATTTATATCTTTTTTTATCATCCTTTTTTCTGTCATTTTTGTCTCAATTTGTCCCTGTGTATGAGGAACATCCATTAATAACTTGCTATAGCAATTTTCTTTTTATTTAAGCTTGTAATGTCCTATTCCTATTTAGAGTTGCACTCCTCTGCTTCTATTTGCATGATAGTCACTTTTCTCCTAATTATATTTTTTGTTGTTTGTTTGTTTTTTTCATTTCGTTTTAGGCGAGCTGACCCCTTTCAATATTTCCTGTAGTGCACTCCTTGTAGTGGAGAATTACCTCAATTTTTGTATGTTTGGGAAGGTCTTAATTTCTCCTTCATATCTAAAGGAGAGTTTATCTGGATGCATTATCCTAAGCTGGTGATTCCTTTCATTTAATAGTTTGAATATTTGATTCCACTCCTTTCTGGCTTGTAAGGTTTGTATTGAAAAGTCTAACGATAAACTAATGGGTTTTCCTTTATACTTTATCTTTTTCTTCTCCCTGGCTTCCTTGAGAATTCTATCTTTGTCATTGATTTTTGATAATTTTAATACAATGTATCTTGGTGAAGGCTATTTTGGGGTTGAAATAATTGGGTGTTCTGTTGACT
>NW_006431305.1:0-567 GCF_000325575.1 Pteropus alecto | reverse complement strand
TTGATAGGAATGTAGTTATTACCATTCTTTATTCCGTTTTTGATACATGTTTTTCCTTCTTAAAGTCGTCCCTCCAACATTTCCTCTAATACTAGCTTGGTGTTGATAAATTCCCTTAGCTTATTTTTATCTGGAAAGCTCTTTATCTGTCCCTCAACTCTAAATGATAGCTTTGTTGAATAAAGTATTTTTGGTTTTAGATCCTGGGTTTTCATCACGTTGACTATTTTGTGCCAAGCCCTTCTGTCCTGCATAGTTTCTTTTGAGAAATCAGCTGCCAGTCTTATGGGTGCTCCCTTGTAGGTAACTTTTTCTCTCGCTGCCTTTAAGCGAGATTCTCTCTTTGTATTTGCCATTTTAATATGATGTGTCTCGGTGTGGGCCTCTTCAGGTTCATTTTTGGGGGGGACTCTCTGAGCTTCTTGGGGTTGTATGGCTATTTCACCAGGTTAGTGAAGTTTTCCATCATTATTTCTTCAAATAGTTCTTCAATGCCTTTTTTTTTTTTTCTGGTACCCCTATGACGTGGATATTTTACATTCAATAGTGTCCCATAGGCTCCTTAAA
>NW_006431304.1:0-833 GCF_000325575.1 Pteropus alecto | reverse complement strand
GTTAGGTTTTTATTTGTTTGATTGTGTTTGTTTGTTTGTTTGTTTGTTTGTTTTGACCCATTTTGCAACTTGGTGTCTTTTTATTGGTGAATCCAGTCCTTTTACATTTAGAGTGATTATTTAAATATGAGGTCTTCTTATAGCCATTCTATCTTTTGCTTTCTGGTAGCTTGGTGTTTCCATTGCTTTCTTGTTCCTTGTCCTTGTATTCCTGTATTCTCTATTTTGGTTGGCTTTTGTGGGTTTTTCCTCTGATCCTTCTTGTTTTACGTTATATACTCTACTTATGACTCTATGGTGTGTGGTTACCATTACAAATATTTAAAAGTGTGTTATATATATAAAAAAGTGTGATATATATGTGTGTGTGTGTATATATATGTATATGTGTACATATCTATATACATACACATACATACATACACACTCCAAATAAATTGCCTGTCATTGCTCATGATGTTGACTTTCCTAAAAACTCTCAAAGATTCGCAATGTCAAACTGGCAGCATCTGCCCTTGGCATTTCCTGTACCTCTGCTAAGAAGCCCAAGCCTTGCACAAGTAGCAGTAGCCTTCATTTGCAGCTTATTATCTGCCGGGCACCTCCAGCCGAGCACAAGTGGCAACCATCTGCTGGTAACTTTGTAGCTCATATCAAGTGGTCACAGGAAGGGGCTGAAATTAGCTGCAACTAAACCCCTCCTAAGAGGCTCCAGAACCAAGAAACCCAATGGTCAGGTCCAGACAACGACAGAACAGCACTGAAGACCTCCATATGTGACACATCCTGAGGGAAGATACGGATGGCACCAGTGTCCTGCAAAAGCAAATCCT
>NW_006431303.1:0-1469 GCF_000325575.1 Pteropus alecto | reverse complement strand
TTAAATCTGTATAATGCTTTAGGTAATAAAGTCATGTCCACTATCTTGATTCTTCCATTCCAAGAACACGGAATACCTTTCCATTTCTTTGTATCTTCTTTGATTTCTTTTAATAGGGTCTTATTGTTTTCCTTATATTGGTCCTTTGCATATTTCGTTATATTTATTCCTAGGTATTTAATTATTTTTGTTGCCATAACAAAGGGAATTATTTTTCCACTTTTTTTTTTCTGACACTTTATTATTAGAGTATAGGAACGCTATGACACTTTATTATTAGAGTATAGGAACGCTATAAATTTTTGAACGTTGATTTTGTATCCAGAAACTTTACTTTTTTGCTTATGTTTTTAGTAGTGTTCTTGTGGAGTCTGTAGGGTTTTCTATATAGACAATTATGTCATCTGCAAGTAGCGACAGTTTGAATTCTTTAATTCCTATTCAGATGCCTTCTATATATTTCTCTTGCCTGATTGCACTTGCTAGGACTCCAATGTTATATTGAATAACAGTGACGATAATGGAGAGCCTTCCCTTGTTCCCGATCTTAGAGTTAAGGATTTTGGTTTTTCACCATTATGTATAATGTTGGCTGAGGGTTTGTCATATATGGCTTTCATTGTGTAAAGGTACTTTTTTCTATACTCATTTTTTAAAGGGTTTTGATCATAAATATATGCTGTATCTTGTTGAAGGCTTTTTCTGCATCTATTGATATGATTGTATTATTCTTATTTTTAATTTATTTATGTGGTGTATCACATAAATTGTTCACTATCCCTATGCCCCTGGGATGAAGCCCACTTGGTCGTGGTGTATAATCTTTTTAATATTTTGCTCTATTCAGTTTGCTAGTATCTTATTTAGGGTTTTTGCATCTGTGTTCATGAGAGATATTGGTCTGTAATTTTCTTCTTTTTGTCATCCTTACCAGGTTTTCATACCAGAGTAATACTGGCCTCATAAAATAAGTTGGGAAGTATTGCCTCCTCTTTGATTTTTCGGAAGAGTTTGAAGAGAATAGGTATTAAATCTATGAATATTTGGTAGAATTCAACAGTGAAGCCATCTGGTCCTCAACTTTTACTTTTTAGGAGATTTTCGATGATTGTATCAATTTTCATATTGCGATCAGTTTATTTAGATTTTCCAGTTCTTCTTTATTCCATCTAGGAAGGCTGTAGCTTTCTAAGTCTTGGTCTATTTCTTCTAGGTTATTAAATTTGGTGTTATATACTTTTTCATAGCATTCTTGTATATCTTATGTATTTCTGCTGTGTCTGTCATTATTTGCCCTCTTTCATCGCTGATATTGTTTATTTTTGTCCTTTCTCTTTTTCCTTTAGTGAATTTAACCAGGGGTTTGTCAATTTTATTAACCTCCTCAAAGAACCAGCTCCTTGTTGCATTTATTTTTCTATTGTTTTCTTGTTGTTATTTGTTTTGTTTTCAATTTCATTTATTTCTGC
>NW_006431302.1:0-483 GCF_000325575.1 Pteropus alecto | reverse complement strand
GAGAATCTAAAAGATTCAAACTGCCTGGATGAGAGTTTTCTCAGACTTCCTCTGGGCATGAAGGTCTCTATGGGACCAGGGTGGGAACTGCCATGTTGGTCACCTGGACCTCCATTCCCATTTCTATTGAGCAGCTCTGTTTTGACCAGTTTGAGTTTCAACTGGGCATAGAGTTCTGTTGCTATAAAGTAAACATTTGAAAATCAGTCTTGCTCAACCTAGTATCTCAGGGGTCCCCAATCTCCAGGCCATGGACTAGTACTGGTCCATGGCCTGTTAGGAACTGGGCCGCACAGCAAGAGGTGAGCAACTGGCGAGCAAGTAAAGCTTCATCTATATTTCTAGCCGCTCCCCAGCGCTAGCAGCACTGCCTCAGCTCCACCTCAGATCATCAGGCATTAGATTCTCATGGGAGCACTGGTCCGTGGTGCCAAAAAGTTTAGGGACTGCTGCAGTATCTGACATTTAAGGAAACTTGATTCC
>NW_006431301.1:0-555 GCF_000325575.1 Pteropus alecto | reverse complement strand
CCTTGTTGATTCTTTGCCTGGAAGTCCTGTCCATTAGTGTCATTGGGGTGTCAAAGTCTCCTACTATGAGTGTATTGCTGTTGATCTCTCTTCTTTTTATGTCAGTCAATAATTGCTTTATGTGTGTAGGTACTCTTACATACATATGTTGGATGTGTAAATGTTTACTAGGGTTATGTCCTCTTGATTCATTGATCCCTTTATCATTATGTAATGCCCTTCTTTGTCTCTCATAGCCTTTGTTTTAAAGTCTATTTTATCTGATTTAAGTATTGCTACCCCGGCTTTTTTTTTTCACTTCCATTTGCATGAAATATCTTTTTCTATCCCTTTACTTGTATTTACTTTTAGTCTGTGATTGTCATTTGATCTGAAATGGATCTCTGGTAGAAAGCACTTGCATGGGCCTTGTTTGCTTATCCATTTGGCTACCCTATATCTTTTGATTGGAGCATTTAATCCATTTATATTTAAAGGGATTACTGACAAATACATAGTTACTGCGATTTTAATATTCATTTTTGTTATTTCTATTTTCTTTTTTATCTCTTCTCT
>NW_006431300.1:0-1551 GCF_000325575.1 Pteropus alecto | reverse complement strand
AACACAGATGCAAAAATCCTAAATAAGATACAAACGAAACGAATACAGCAACGTATTAAAAAGATTATACACCATGATCAAGTGGGATTCTTCCTAAACTTGCAGGGATGATTCAACATATTCAAATCGATTCATGTGATGCAACACATAAACAAATTAAAAAATAGGAATCATATGATCATATCAATAGATGCAGAAAAAGCCTTTGACAAGACACAACATCCATTTTATGATCAAAACACTTAACAAAGTCGGTATAGATAGAAAATACCTTAACATAATAAAGGTCATATATGACAAACACTCAGCCAACATTATACTGAATGACGAAAAACTAAAAAACTTCCCTCTAAGATCCAGAACAAGGCAACACTGTCCACTATCGCCACTGTTATTCAATATAACATTGGAGGTCCTAGTGAGTGCAATCAGACAAGAGAAAGATATAAAAGACATCCAAATAGGAAACGAAGAATTCGAACTGTCACTATTTGTGGATGACATGATTCTCTATATAGAAAATCCTGAAGACTCCACAAGAACACTACTAGAAACAATAAGCAAAAACAGTAAGGTCTCAGGATACAAAATCAACATTCAAAACTCCATAGCGTTCCTATACTTTAATAACTAAGTGTCAGAAAAAGAAGTGAAAAAGATAATTCCTTTTGCAATTGTAACGAAAAGAATAAAATACCTAGGAAAAATCTAATGAAACAGGTGAAGGACCTATATAACGAAAACTACAAGACCTTATTAAAAGAAATAAAAGAAGATACAAAGAAATGGAAAGATATTCCCTGTTCTTGGATTGGAGGAATCAACATAAAATGACCTTAAATGACCTTATTAAAATGATCTTATTACCTAAAGCATTGTACGGATTTGATGCAAACCCCATCAAAATCTCCTTGTTATTTTTTAAAGAAATAGAACAAAAAAATCATCAGATTTGTATGGAACCACAAAAGACTCTGAATTGCCAAAGCCATCCTGAGAAAATATAATGAGGCTGGAGCCATCACTCTGCCCAACTTCATATTATACTATAAAGCGACAATAATCAAAACAGCATGGTATTGGCAGCAAAACAGACACGCAGATCAGTGGAACAGAATCTAAATTCCAGAAGTAAACTCATATTTATATGGCCAAGTAATTTTCAACAAAAAAGCCAAAAACATACAGTGAAGAAAGAAAAACCTCTTTAATAAATGGTGCTGGGAAAACTGGAAAGCCACCTGCAAAAGAATGAGACTAGATTTTGTCTATGGCCACACACCAAAATTAGCTCAAAATGCATTAGGAACCTGAATATAAGAACTGAAACAATAAAACGCATAGAAGAAAACATAAGAGCTAAACTCAAGGATCTTGGACTTAAAGATGATTTTATGAATTATACTTCAAAAGCAAGGGAAGCAAAAGCTAAAATATATGAATGGGAGTACCTCAAACTAAAAAGCTTCTGCTCAGCAAAAGAAATTGTCAACAAGGTAAAGAGACAACAATCCTGATGGGAAAATGTATTTGCAAGCAACGCCTCTGATA
>NW_006431299.1:0-693 GCF_000325575.1 Pteropus alecto | reverse complement strand
TGTATGTGTGTATGTGTGTGTGTGTGTATATATATTTCTGTGTCCCAGTATGTTGTCAATTATGTATATATATAACTATCCTTTAATATTCATAATGGTAACTGCACACCAAAGATTCAGAACTGAAGTATATAACATAATACATGAAGAACTAGAGGGAAAACACACAAAATCCAACCAAAACTAAGAAAACTAAACAAACAAATAAACAAAAAACCCAGACAAACAAGGACAAAGAAGCAAGGGAAACACTGAGCTACCAGAAAGCAAAAGATAAAATGGCTATAAGAAGACCTCATATTTCAATAATCACCCTAAATGTAAATGGACCAAACTCACCAATAAAAAGGCACAGAGTTTCAGATTGGATCAAAAAGCAAAACCCTACGGTATGCTGCCTCCAGTAGACACATTTCAGTTCCAAGGACAAATATAGACTCAAAGTGAAAGGGTGGAAAATGATATTTCAAGTGAATGGCATTCAGAGCAAAGCCAGAGTAGTGGTACTGATATTGGAAGAAATAGATGACAAAATATAAAATGTAAAGAACAATACTGAAGGACAATTCATAATGATAAAGGGAATCATGCACCAAGAAGACATAACACTTATTAACATCTATGCTCCCAATCAGGGAGCCTTGAAATATATAAAATTATTACTAACAGAACTAAAAGGAGAAGCAGACCAAA
>NW_006431298.1:0-618 GCF_000325575.1 Pteropus alecto | reverse complement strand
CAGAGAATTCAAGATGATACTTCTGAAAAAACTCAATGAGATCTCAAACGACTCAAATCAACAATTTCAAGAATTGAAAAAACAACTAGATGAGCAGAACAAGGAAATTGAAACCCTCAAAAAGAACCAAACAGAACTTCTGGAGATGAAGAACACACTGCAAGAGTTGAAAAACGAAATAGCAAGCTTGGGAAATAGAGTCGACAAAAGGAGGAAAGGATCTATGATATTAAAGACAGAAACCTAGAAATAAATCAGAAGGAAGAAGAGAGAAACCGACAAATGAAAAATAATGAGAGAAATTCAAGAACTAGCTGATACCATCAGGAGAGAAAACGTAAGAATAATGCGCATTATCGAAGGCGAGGAAAAGGAACAGGGATTAGAAAACATTTTCAGACAAATAGTTAACGAGAATTTCCCAAATCTAAGGAATGAGCAGGAGCTTAGAATTCAAGAAGTCAACAGAACACCCAATTATCTCAACCCAAAAAGGCCTTCACCAAGGCACATTGTATTAAAATTATCAAAAATCAATGACAAAATCAGAATTCTCAAGGCAGCCAGAATTCTCAAGGCAGCCAGGTAACTTATAAAGGTAAACCCATTAGATTATCC
>NW_006431297.1:0-836 GCF_000325575.1 Pteropus alecto | reverse complement strand
GTGGCCTTATATAGTAGGTATCCTGTGGGGCCCAGAGGCACAGTCTTCCTGGTCACCTAAGCCGGATGCTTCAAGTGTGTTTCTTGTACGAGTTGTGTGTGCCTTTCTGTTGTGGTTGAGCCTTGGTTGCTGTTTGCACATCAGTGAAAAGGATTAACCCTTGAATTGACTGATTGTGAAAACTGGATGGCGACTACAGTGGAGGAGCTGTTGTGCAGAGGCTACCCTACAGAGCAGGATTCACATTAGCAGGGCTCTGGTGCCTTCCCAGTGTTCTATGGGTGTGTTGTGCTTGGATGTGGCCCTGGGTAGTGCTCCAGCTCAGACCAAAGCCAGGCACCAGGAGGAGCCCCAACACAGGCTAAGCTCAGCCACAACCAGTGCCCTGTCTGGGGCCCCTGTCTGGGACCACCTGGCATGAGCCACCAAGCAATCTGTAGGTGGCCATCACCCATGCTGGGCTTGGATGTGTCTCAAAAGGCCAAGACACAAACTGAAGCTGGTCGCGGCTAGTGCTGGACTTGAGGCTGCTTAGCAAGAGGCATGGGCCATGCCGAGGCCAGATGCTACTTGTTTAGGTTTCGTGAACCTTTGAGAGATTTTAGAAAAGTTCTCAGCATGAGCCAAGACAGGTCATTTGTATGGAAAAGCCACTGGAAGCGGCCTGTCCATTGGTTGGGATGGGTCTCAGGAAATTAACAGGGCAGGGTAAGCTGTGTTAACCCACGTTGATGGAGACTCAGATATGGTGGCTGCCTGTGTTTTCATGCAGGGAGTGGGGAGGGCTCAACAAAGAAACAGTGGAATCTGCAAGTGCTTCTGTCTGGGAGAAAGCT
>NW_006431296.1:0-838 GCF_000325575.1 Pteropus alecto | reverse complement strand
TACATATATATATATAAGTACAACCAGAGAGAAAAACCACAAAAGTCAACCAAAATAAATAAAATAAAAACAAAAACCCTCAGCCAACATTATACTTAATTGTGAAAAACTGAAAACCTTCACTCTAAGATCAGGAACAAGGCAAGGCTGTGCACTATCACCACTGTTATATAACATTGGAGGTCCTAGCAAGTCCAATTAGGCAAGAGAAAGGTTTAAAATGCATCCAAATAAGAAATGATGAAGTTATACTGTCAGTATTTGCGGATGGCATGATTCTCTATATAGAAAACCCTAAAGGCTCCACAAGAACACTACTAGAAACAAAAGCAAATACAGCAAAATTTCTGAATACAAAATCAATGTTCAAAAATTCATAGTATCCTATACTCTAATAATGCAGTGTCAGAAAAAGAAGTGGGAAAAATGATTCCTTTTGCAATTTCAACAAAAATAAAAATAAAATACTTAGGAATATATCTAATGAAACATAAGAAGGACATATATAATGAAAACTATAATATCCTATTAAACAAAATCGAAGAAGATACAAAGAAATAGACACATATTCCGTGTTCTTGGATTGGAAGAATCAACATAATTAAAATGACCTTATTAACTAAAGCATTATACAGATTTAATGCCATCCCCATAAAAACCCAATCATCATTTTTTAAAGAAATAGAACAAAAAATCTTCAGCATTGTATGGAAGCACAAAAGACGCTGAATTGCCAAAGCCATCCTGAGAAAAAAGAACAAGGCTGGAGGCATTACTCTGCCCGACTTTAAATTACACTACAGAGTGACAGTAATCAAAACAGCATGGTATTGGCAGT
>NW_006431295.1:0-2184 GCF_000325575.1 Pteropus alecto | reverse complement strand
AGGCGGAGCTGAGGCGGTGATGCTGGCGCTGGGGAAGCGGCTGCAGACACAGATGGAGCTTCCGCTCACCCACCTGCCGCTCACCTCCTGCTGTGCAGTGGGATTTCTGACAGGGCACAGACTGGTGCCGGTCTGGGGGTCGGGGACCCCCGGTTTCAGGCAATCAGGGCAGATACCTGGGTGTCTCTCCTGTGTGTGCCCACAGCGCCCTCTGCTGCCTCTGTCGAAGCACCTGTCGCTCTGGACCAGGAACAAGGTACCTAGGGTAAGCTGGTGAGGCTGGCTGCGCCTAAGAATGTCACCAGCACCACCAGCAGGGCGACTGTGGCAACTGGCCTGGGGCCTCAGTGTTGGGGACAGTAGGGAGCGTGGTGCATGGGAGCGTTCCTAGCTTGGACGCACAGCTGGTACTCAGCCCCAGGCCAGGCGGCCACGTGCTGCTGCCGGACCTCCCAGAGGCCCAGGAAATCTGAGCTTATATGTGAAAACTCCTGCTTCTCAAATTTGTAAGTTTAAAGGAAAATAAAGACATGACCAGTGAAGTGTGGCGCACGCAGCACCAAGCTCGGGGGCAGGCGGCGGCGTGGGCCCTCTGTTCCGCCTGGAACTTCGCCGCCCTCCACTCCGCTGCCTGAGTCCCCGCCGTGACAGCCCCTGGCTCGGGCGCCGCGTGAGCATTCGTGAGTGGATAATGCAGGGCACACGGACACAGGAAGACACGCGTGAGCGTGTCGTGAGCACTGCTGCCCCGTGACGTTCTGCAGAGCTGTCCACAGCAGTGGGTGGGGGTGGGGAGAAGGGGATCGGCCGTTGGCCGGAGTGAGCAGCTGGACGGGACTTTGAAACACACGGGACCCTTGTCGCCAGTGGCTTCCCTCGTGTCCAAAGGCCACGGCAGGCCCCATGGTCCCCGCCAGCCCACACTCGAGGAGGCCAGGGCTGACGTGGACGTCCGGACACGGGCAGCCTGTTGCTGGATCCATTAATAGGAGTGGTGGGAGGTGAGGGAGGTCTTCTCCTTGGGAAACCCAGAGTCTCCTGCTAGGGCGTGAGTCGGGGCAACTTTTCTGGTTCTGAGCGGTGACTCTGGGGGGCGCGGTGGCATCGGGACGGAGGGTATGGCTTCCTCGGCTGTGCTGAAAACACCCTTGCCCACGAGTGAGCAAAGGAGGCAGACTTGCTGCGGCTCTGCACCCTCATGGCCGTCACCATCGGCCGTCCTGAGGTCTGGCGCCCACAGGGAGGCCCCTCCGGCAACCTGGCTTCTTAGCTGGGGAGCTGCAGTGTTCCCCAGTCTGAGCTCCGCCCCCTGACTCTGCCTCCGCGGCCCCCTCGTGAGTCCCGTGGTTCCTGGGAAACTTCGCCTTGGAATCAGAGACCCCAGCGTTCCCGTTTCTGTTCCCTGGCTCCTGTTTTCTCGATCTTTCTCCTCTTCTATCTCTTGCGGAACCTGGTTTTTGTCATTATGTCCTCAAAGTGCCAGATCGTTGCAGAAATTCCTGGTGAGTATCTCAGTATCTGCTGTTGGCTTCCTCTGCCTCTCAGGAGTCCCTTAGAAGGGTATCACCCTTGACAGAAAACGAAGGGCTTTCACAGGGATGGCCATGCTGGCCCTCTCATTGCCGCCTTGGGGGAGTCTTCCCCACTAGCTCGTTAGCCCTTTGAGGGGAGGGGGTGCTCGTGTTTACTCAGCCCCGGGTGATAAGCTTTGCCTATGAGACATGTGACAAACGTCTGCAGACTAATCCGTGGCTGGCCCGGCTCTCATGAAACCTCTGCTTAGAAGACTGTAATTTCCTGTGATTAAGAAGTTGTGCATCATGGGAGGACGCAGAGGAGGAGGACGAGGAAAGAGGAAAAGGCAGACAGAGCTAGGGATTCTGGGAGACTCGCCTGTGAAAGGCGGTGCTGGGATTATCGGGGCTGTGCTGCCCTCTTGTGGCCTACCTGCGTCAGGACAGCCCGTGGCATTCCTTGACGCCGGTTCTCCATCTTTTTGGTTCTTGAGACCCTTTTACACCTGAAAAATTATTGAGTATCCCGAAGAGCTTTGGTTTATGTGAGTTACATCTTTTAATATTTACAATATTAGAAATACAAAAATTTTAAAATACTTATTAATTCACCTAAAGTAGTATTAGTAAACCCTTCACGAATTAATGCATTAAAAAAATACAAAATAAT
>NW_006431294.1:0-806 GCF_000325575.1 Pteropus alecto | reverse complement strand
GGTACACAATTTTCTGCCTTCTTGTTTACTGCTATTTGTTACCTTTAGGTTCGCCTTATGATCATGTTATAATGGAGTTCAGCTAATTTGAACGTCGTTGTGGTCTTCATTGCACGGTGCGATTGACTGGCTAAGAGCGGTACCCAATTTTCTGCCTTCTTGTTTACTGCTATGAGTTACCTTTAGCCCCAAAATGCCTTCTGGCTTGCTTAATTGTGGGCGGGAAGGGGCAGACCCTTCTTACAATAGGACGACCTCGGTGTCTTTACAGGCAGACCCTATATCCCGATCTATCTTTCCTGTCTATCTCTTTTCTAAGACCCATTAATTCGCTCCTTCTTAGTAGCGATGTTGAGGTAAGGGAGGTCTCTTCTGTATCTGCTTCGTGCTGAGAAGGGTCATCGTTTCTGTCTATTGCGGTTTCACGGAGCTCTATCCCTTTCTGCTTCAGTCAGGCCGGGACTTTGGGTTTCTGATGAAGTGCCGCCCCAGTCGCTTGACAAGGAAAAGTAGATACAAAGTTGTTATCTAAATCATATATGTATTACTTTCTACTATTGTTTTACCAAAGAAGTGAGAACAGGCTGGGTTAATATATTTAACCCAGGACAACAGGCTGGGTTAATATATTTCTGCAAGAATAAAAAAAACCTTTGGCCTAAAATCCCCTCCGTAAGGACCCGGATTTGAGTAGGGCCATTAATTCTGGGTGGTCCGATGATCCTTATCAAAAGGCAGAGGTGGTGAGTTACCAGTTTCAGGGTCATTATGTACATTTGGGAGAGAAGGCCTTTGTCCCACAGAAT
>NW_006431293.1:0-917 GCF_000325575.1 Pteropus alecto | reverse complement strand
CTTGCTCTGAGCACCGGTGCCGGGTCAGCTGCTGGGGTGGGGGTGGTGGGGGACTCCAGCAACTTATAAGGGTGCACTGAGTTGTCAGAGAAAGGGCTGAAGGAAGGCTTGCTCCCAGGCAAAATGCTGGCAGTATCCATTGTTCCTCTGTTGAGCTCCCCCACTCCCAGAGTGCAGACACAGTGCTGCCATAGCTGAGACATCAGAGAACTAAATAACAGAGGTCGCTTCACCCAGAGGATTCCCTGAAACTCCACCTCCCCCAACTCGAGACCCTACCCAAGCAAATCCAATTGTGTCATTGGGGAGTCCTGTGCCACTTGCTAAGCAGAGCCAAGACTTACACTGGTGGCAGCTGAACTCGTTTTCTGGTGTGGTTTCTTGAGGCAACAATAAGCACAGCATTTGTGGATTGCTTGATGAATCTTAACAGGTCACCTTGGAGGGGCACAGGCTGGGGCTAAATTTGGCCTGCAGCTGAACCCCTCTCAGGATTGTGCCACTAGACACCTACTACACAAAGCTGAGCTAATAAGATAAAGAGACTTAGAAGCTTTGCTTAGCACATAAAAACAGACACAGAAAGACAGCCAAAATGGGAACACAAAGAAGCAGAAACTATATGAGAGAACAGAAGAGAGATCCAGGAATAATAGAATCAAACAATCTAGCAGAAGCAGAGTTCAAAACATTGGTTGTAAAGATGCTCAATGAACTTTGGGGAAGTAAAGATGAACTCAGTATGAACTTTAACAAAGATATAAAAAAACATAAAAATGGAAATGGAAATTATAAAAAGGAACCAGTCAGAAATGAAGAATACATTATCGGAGATGAAGAGTATATTAGAGATAATCTACACAGTGGATGAAGAAGAGGATTGAATCACCGATGTGGATGATCAGGAAGCCAAGGAC
>NW_006431292.1:0-652 GCF_000325575.1 Pteropus alecto | reverse complement strand
AGAGGATGCAGAGAAAAAGGAACCCTCATACAGTGTGGATAGGATTGCAAATTGGTACAGCCACTATGGAAAACAGTATAGAAGTTCCTCAAAAAAAACTAAGAATTGATCCATATGATCTACAATATGATCACTACCGTATGATCCAGTAATATCTCTACTGAGTATTTACCCCAAAGATTTGAAAACCCATATTCAAAAAGATATTTACACACCAATGTTCATAGCAGCATCATTCACAGTGGCCAGGACAAGGAAGCAACCAAAGTGCCCTATTGTAGATGATTGGCTAATGAAGTAGCAGTATATATATACAATGAACTATTACTCAGCCATAAGAAGAGATGAAATACTGCCACTTGTGACAACATGGATAGACCTCGAGATAATCACGCTAAACAAAATAACCCAGAGAGAAAAAGTTGAAAATCAAGTGATATCACTTATATATGGGATATAGACCTAAAAGCAACAAATGAACAGGACAAACAAATAGAGACTCATGGACATGGACAATGGACTATTGGTTACCAGAGGGTAGGGGGTAGGGGAGGAGAAGAAAGATAGATGGCTAAGGGGGGTCAAATATAGGGGAGTAGAGAGAATGTGAATTGGGTAAAGGGATCAAACATATGGTAGCTGAAGGAAACTG
>NW_006431291.1:0-1224 GCF_000325575.1 Pteropus alecto | reverse complement strand
TTTGGTATCAGGGTAATGTTGGCCTCATAAATGAGTTGGGAAGCATTGCCTCTTTGGTTTTTTGGAAGAGTTTGAGGAGAATAGGTATTAAATCTTCTTTGAATGTTTGGTAGAGTTCACTGGTAATGCCATCTGGTCCCAAACTTTTACTTTTTGGTAGGTCTTTGATGATTATTTAAATTTCCATGCTGCTGATCAGTCCATTTAGATTTTCCAGTTTTTCTTGATTCAGTCCAGGAAGGTTGTATTTTTCTAAGTAATGGTCCTTTTCTTCTAGTTTATTAAATTTGGTGTTATGTACTTTTTCATAGTATTCTTGTATGACCTTTGTATTTCTGCAATGTCAGTCATAATTTCCCCTCTTTCATCCCTGATTCTCTCTTTTCTTTAGTGAGTCTATCCAGGGGTTTGTCAATTTTATTAACCTTTTATTAACCAGCTCTTTGTTGCATTTATTTTTTCTATTTTTTTTTGTATTTAATTTCACTTATTTCTGCTGTAATTTTGAGTATTTCTTTTCTTCTGCTGATTTTAGGCTTCATTTGTTGTTCCTTTTCTAGTTTTTTAAGATGAAGCATTAGGTTGTTTATTTGGGCTCTTTTTTAAAAAAATTTTTTTTAGATGAGGCAAGCCTTGGTTGACCTCACAGAGTGCAAGAACCTTGTCAGCTTACAATTCCTTATTTTTTTATTTTCTATGCCTACAGCACCTGGTCTTCCTGTGTGGTCTCCCATCCAAGTACTAACCAGGCCCGACTCTGCTTAGCTTCTGAGATTAGATGGGATCGAGCTTCTTCAAGGTAGCATGGCCATAGACTATTTGGGTTCATTCTTATTTTTGGAGATAGGCCTGTAATGATATGAACTTTCCTCTTATGACCACTTTTGCCATGTCCCAAAAGTTTTGATATGTTGTACTATCATTATCATTTGTTTCTATGTATTCTTGATCTCTCTTTTTCTTCTCTGACCCAGTTATTCTTCAGTAGCAGGTTGTTTAATCTCCATGTATTTGTGGTTCTTCCTGATTTCTTTTTGCAGTTGATCTCTAGTTTCAAAGCATTATGATCAGAGAATATGGTTGGTATGATTTCCACTCTCATATTTGTTGAGGCTATCTCTGTGTCCCAGAATGTGGTTGATTCTTGAGAATGTTCCACGTGCACTAGAGAAAACTGTTTAAGCATCTCTTTTGGGATGGAAGGCTCTATAAATGTCAGTTATG
>NW_006431290.1:0-878 GCF_000325575.1 Pteropus alecto | reverse complement strand
GAAGTGTCTGTTCAGATCCTCTGCCCATTTTTTGAGTGGATCATTTGCTTTCTGTTGTTATTGAGTTGAATGAGTTCTTTGTATATTTTGGATATTAGGCCCTTATCGGAGGCGTTGCTTGCAAATATATTTTCCCATTCGGATGATTGTCTCTTTACCTTGTTGATAGTTTCTTTTGCTATGCAGAAGTTTTTAGCTTCATGTAGTCCTATTCATTTATTTTTTGCCTTTACTTCCTTTGCCTTTGAGGTCAAATTCATAAAATCCTCCTTAAGTGCAAGGTCCTTGAGTTTAGTTCCTATGTTTTCTTCTATGCATTTTATTATTTCTGGTCTTATATTCAAGTCCTTAATCCATTTTGAGTTAATTTTGGTGTCTGGTGAAAGACAACAGTCTACATTCATTCTTTTGCAGGTGGCTTTCCAGTTTTCCCAGCACCGTTTATTGAAGAGGCTTTCCTTTTTCTGTATGTTTTTGGCTTTTATTGTCAAAAATTATTTGCCGATATGAACATGGGTTTATTTCTCCACTTTCAAATTTGTTCCACTGGTCCGTGTATCCCTTTTTCTGTTAATATCATGACGTTTTGATTATCATCACTTTGTAGTTTAATTTGGCTTTGTAGTATAATTTGAAGTCAGGCAGAGTCATGCCTCCAGACTCACTCTTTTTTCTCAGGATGGTTTTGGGAATTTGGGGTATTTTGAGGTTCCATATAAATCGGATGATTTTTTGTTCTATTTCTTTAAAAATTGCCAATGGAATTGTGATGGGGATTGCATTAAATCTGTATAATGCTTTAGGTAATGTCATTTTAACTGTGTTGATTCTTCCAGTGCAGAAAACACGGAATACCTTTCCATTTCTTTGTATCTTCT
>NW_006431289.1:0-867 GCF_000325575.1 Pteropus alecto | reverse complement strand
ATTTATCACCATCAAGCCAGTATTACAGGAAATGTCGTAGGAACTTCTTTAAGAAGAAAAAACATGTATCAAAAACAGGAATAAAGAATGGTAACAATTACATTCCTATCAATAAGTACCTCAAATGGAAAAGAATTAAGTGCTCTAACTAAAAGATAGAGTAGCTGAATACATAAGAAAACATGACCCCTACATGCTACCTACGGGAGACTCACTTCAGATTAAAAGACAAATAAGGACTAATAGAAAGGGGATGGATAAAGATATTGTCTTGATGGATCTAGAAGTTATTTAAGTTAGACAGAGAAAGATAAGTACTATATGATTTCATGTATATGCGGACTCTAAGGAATAAAAAGAACAAACTAATCAAAAACAGACTCACAAATATAGTGGACAATTTAGTGCTGGACAGAGGGGAGGAGTTTTGTGGGCTGGGAGAATGGGATGAAGGGTTAAAGAAGTAGAAATTTGTAGTCGATAGCTGGTCATGGGGATGGGGAGCACGGCATAGGGAATGTAGTTAGCATTATTATGCTGGCTCGGTGGAGGGTCAGGGAAGGGAGAGAACAATTGGGGAGATCATTTTATGAACTATATAGATGTCTAACCAATATACTGTATACTCGAAGCTAATTAAACAATTTTTTTTAATCCCATTGGCATTTTTTTAAAGAAATATAAAAAAAAATCATCAGATTTTTATGGAAGCACAAAAGACTTCAAATTGCCAAAGCCATCCTGAGAAAATAGAACAAGGCTGGAGGCATAATTCTACACAACTTCAAAGTATACTGCAAAGGGACAATAATGAAAATGGCATGATATTGGTAGAAAAACAGACACACAGAGAAGTGGAACAGAATT
>NW_006431288.1:4913909-4934893 GCF_000325575.1 Pteropus alecto | reverse complement strand
TTCCTAATCAAACTTAATAAGGCATGATTGACATACCATAAAGTGCATCCATTTAAAAGTGCTCAGTTGGATGAATTTGACAATCACCTATACCCATGAAACCATCAGTACCCAAGACCCAGAACATTTCCATCATTATAAAATGATGCCTCATGCCCCTTTATGATCCATCTGTTTCTCCATGGCCAACCCTAGGCAATCACTAATTTGATTTATTTACTGTAGATTAATTTTTATATCACATAAATGGAATTATATAGTTTGTATATTGTTTTATGTTTGGTCTCTTTCATTTAGCATAATGGTACTGCATCTATTGCAAAACCATGAGTCTGTTTCTGTTTAAGGAGAATATTACATTTTAGAATATTCCTTGTTTTGTTTGTTCATTTACTTTGAATGAATATTAGGGTTTTTTTTTAGTTTGATGTTATTATGAATAAAGATACTATAGACATTCATTTATAAGTTTCTGTTTGATATTTGTCTTAATTTATTTTGAATAAATACCTAGGAATGGAATAGTGGTTTGTATGATAGATAATGTTTAACATTTAAAGAATGGCCAAAATGTTTTCCAAAGTAATCATACAATTCTACGTTTCCACCATATGTGTCTGAGAGACTGATTTGCTATTTGTAGAGCTTCTTTTGTGAAGTGTCTTTGAAATCTGTTTTTAAGATTATCTTATTACTAAATTGTAAGAGTTCTTCATGTATTCTGAACATGTTATTTATCATATTTATGTGTTATAAATATTTTTAATCATTTTTTATTTGCCTTCTTTATTTCTTAACAGTTTTTTTTTTTTAAGAGCAAACCATTTTATTTTTGATAAAGATCAAATTATCAAAGGTTTATTTTATGGTTTCCATATACAAAGGTCTCAAAGATCTTCTTCTTTGCTGTCCTCTAGAAGTTTCCTAGTTTTAACATTTCTATTTAGATCTAGGATCTCTTTCAAATGGTATTTTGGGTATAATGCGGGTTAAGGGTACACACACACACACACACGCACTCACACACACACACACGCACATTTCTGTTTTCTCTCTTTATCTCTGTCTGTCTGTCAGTCTGTCTCTCTCATACACCCATGAAACCACCAGCACCCAAGACCCAAAACATTTCCATCATTATAAAATAATGCTCTGTGCCCCTTTGCAATTCATCTTTTCCTCCATAGCCAACCCTAGGCCATATATATTGTCATATATTGCATTGTCATATATAGTGCATTGTCATGGCTAATTGTGGCTCTATAATTATTCTAGAAATCATGTAGTCTAAGTTCTCTACTTTGTTAGTTTTAAAAATTGTTTTAACTGTTATGTTTTTAAGATTTCCATAGACATTTTATTTCAATAAGAACTTATTAATTTATACAACAAATTGCTTCAATTTTGATTGGAATTGTATTTTGGAATATTTGGATCAAATTAAGATAAGTTGACATCTTAACAACGTTGAACTTTTAAACCATTAATATGGTATCTCTCTCCATTCATTCTATCAGCCACAGTCTGTAATTTGAAATGTTTATGTTATATATGTAATTTGTTACATTTATGTATTCTATTTTTAGCACTAAAAAACTTTGATCTCTAATGAGTTTTTAACTTTTAGTAAATTAAAAAGTTTTAACTTCTAATGAGTTTTGAAATTTTAATTTTAAGTGATTTTTGAATATTTTTATTTTTACATTTTTAACTTTTTAATTATAATTGACATTCAATATTATATTAATTTCAGGTATACAGTATAATGGTTAGACATTTATATAACTTACAAAGTGATCCTTTTGATATGTCTATTAGCCCCTGGACACCATACATAATTATTATTGACTATATTCCCTATGATGTACTTTACATCCCCATGACTATTTTGTAACTGCCAATTTGTACTTCTTAATCCCTTCAACTTCTCCACTCAGCCTCCCAACACCCTCCCAGCTGGCAACTATCAATTTTTTTCTCTGTATTTATGAGTTTATTTCTGTTTTGCTTGTTTGTTTTTTTTAGATTCTACATATAAGTAAAATAATGGTATTTGTCTTCCTCTGTCTCACATATTTTACTTATTGTAATATTCTCTTAGTCCATCCATATTGCTACAAATGGTAAGATTTTACAACTTTTTATGGCCAATTAATGTTCCATTTTATATATGTACCATCTCTTCTTTATCCAATGATCTATTGATGAGCACTTACTTTGCTTCCTTATATTGACTATTCTAAATAATGTTGCAATAAGCATAAGAATTCATATATCTTTTCAAATTAATATTTTGTGTGTGTTTTTTTTTCAGATAAATATACAGAAGTTGGATTTCTGGGTTATGTTGTAGTTCTATTTTTAATTTTTTGAAGAACCACCATACTGTTTTCCATAGTGGCTTTATCAATTTGCAGTCCCACCAATAGTGAACAAATGTTCCCTTTTCTCCACATCTTTGCTAACATTTATTGTTTGTTGATTTTTTGATAATAAGCATTCTGACAGGTGTAAGGTGACATCTCATAGTGGTTTTAATTTGCATTTCTATGATGATTAGTACCATGTTTTTTGATTACTATATTCTTGCAGTATACTTTGAGATCAGGTGCTGTGATACTTCCATTTTGTTCTTTCTCAATATTGCCATGGCTATTTGGGGTCTTTTGTGGTTCCAAATAAATTTTAGGATTATTTATTCTAATTCTGTGAAAAATACAATTGGTATTTTGACAGGTATTACATTGACTCTGTAGATTATTTTGGGTAATGTGGATATTTTAACGATGTTACATTTTCCTACCCATAAGCACAGTATATGCTTCAATTTATTTGTGTCTTATTCAATTTCTTTCTTCAATGTCTTACACTTTTCTGAGTATGGATCTTTTACCTACTTGGGTAAATTTATCCCTAGGTTTTTGTTTTGTTTTGTTTTGATGCAAGTGTAAATGGAATTGTTTTCTTAATTGTTTTCCTGATAGTTTGTTATCAGTGTATAAAAGTGAAAACAATTTCTAAATATTAATTTTTATTCTGCTACTTTACTGAATTCATTTATTAGTTCTCATAGTTTTTTTGGTGGACTTTATATATAGTATCATGTCATCAGTGAATAATGACGGTTTTACTTCTTTCTTTTAAATTTGAATGGCCTATTTTCTTTTCTTGTCTGATTGCTGTAGCAAGAACTTTCAACACTATATTAAATAAAAGTGGTGAAAGTGGACATCCTTGTCTTGTTCCTAATCTTAAGAAAAACATTTTCAATTTTTTACAATTGAATATGATGTTAGCTTTGGGTTTGTCATATATGGTCTTTATAATGTTGCAGTATGTTCCTTTTCACTTTGCTGAGAGTTTTTTTTTTTTTAATCTTAAATGGATGCCAGATTTTGTCAAATGTTTTTTCTGCATCTATTGATATAATCATATTATTTTTAACAAATCATATAATGCTTTTAAAGAAGAATTTTTTACTTTGTTTCCTGCCAACAATCAAAATTTGAAAACAGACCTCTGTTGTGTCTTTAGATATCAATGCCCAGTTGATGAGACAAGAATTACCATTTGAAAAATTTCAGTTGGACTTGTTTTATGTCTTCTAATTTTGCAAATTTTGCTACTTAAACCAGGAGGAGCTGTCACCTTACAACTGCCTGGAATTGAAAACCTTGCATATAATAATAGGCAGAGTTTAAAAACAAAAACAAAGAAGAAAAAACCTCCCACAATTATAACACATAAACAAATTGGGTTAGGGGCATACACAGATGCTCTTATCCCAAGACTCTTCCTGCTCCACTTCTTCACACAGGGGCTTTAGGAGTTGAGGTTTGGATTCTTACAAGCATAATGTATCCCATCCTGTCTCCCATGATGCTGTTACAATTGTAACCAGTTTTAGAAATCAACAGGTAAAACAAAAATGCAGTTTGTGCCTTACTGAGGTCTAGTTTTAGTAGCCCAGATGAGGCATTATATTTCAGGAGTACACTTTTACTGGCACCATGACTATTGGTGCTTGCCCCTCTTTCTAATAATCATTAAGTTTGTTCTCTGTTTCCATGTGCCTATTGACTCATGTCCTCAAACTGCATCATGTTGTATATGGATCTCAAGATGCTGTTCCTACTTCCAAATGTACACTCTCCAAACAAAACCAGACTCCAAACTTGTCTCCCACATCTGCAGCAAATATATCTGACCCATTCACCTTGCAAGTAAGTAAGGAAATTTAAAAAAAAAAAAATTTCAGAAGGCAATAATGACTCAATATCACCGTGATCACTTTGCAGTTTAATAGTTATATAAATGTCAGAATAAACGTCTTTGTAAGTGATTATGAGGAAATATTTATGAGCCATATAAAAAGACTTCCACCCCTCCATAAAATGCATTTTTCCACTATGCTCCACATTTTTTTCTCAGTAAATGACACCTCCTCCCTCCTACTTGCTGAGTTCAAACACATCTTTGGCTTTGTTTTCTTCTGCATTAAAGTCCACATTCAATCCATATAATTTAGTTTATTCTCCAAAGATCTTGAGCTCTCTACTTTTCCCTATTTACTGTGCTACACCTTAGCCCAAGCAGTCATCTGTCTCCTGAATTACCACAGTACCACCACCACTGGTCTCTCTGCTTCTGTCTTTTTTGCCATTTTTCACAATGCAGCCATTAAGACACAGATCAAACTACATTCCATCAGCATTTAAAATCTTCATTGCTTTCCCATTAAAAACATTTATCATACTGAGGTAAACTGTAAGGCCCTAAATGATCTGTCCCCACTATCTTTCTAGTCTTACTTACTTTCTCTCCTTCCCCACCAGATCCCAACTTCTCTAGGTTTCTTGTGACTCCTCAGGCACACCAACATTTCAGCATCTCAGGGCCTTCGCACCTGCTGTTGCTCTGCCAGATCCCACAGAGTGGAACCTTTCTTATATTCTATGTTTAGGCTCACATGTAACCTCAGACATGCATTTCCTAAGCATGCTCTGTAAAGAACACCTCTGCCTAGTAACTCTAACTTATAATATCATTTATATAACTTATCCCAAACTAACATTATTATTTTTATTTGTTAATTTTTGATTACCACTACCTATCAAAATATGAGCTTAGTAAAGGCAGAGACTGAGTCACTTTGATTTTTTGCTCATCTCCCTCCTTTGATGCCAGAATAGTGCCAAGCACATAGAAGACTCACAATACTTATTTATTCAGTAAATGTATAAAGAAATTGAAGATCTTATGGAGAATACAGAATTTGAGTCATGTTTGTAAAGATAGATAAAATTAGAATGGGAACAAGGCGGGGAGTGGGATCATTTTCAACCTAGATTATAGCTCCAACAAAAGCACAAAATTAAATATGTAAGAGATGTGAAGGTAGAGACAGATGAAGTAGGAAAGGCTGCTGGGGTACAGAGTTTATAGAAGTGTATTAGGAGGAAAGAAGAAGAGTGTGTTAAGTAAAAGACAAAAGTCCAAAATAGTATTACATAATACTTTTATCCTTAGTATCTCTTATGCATTTGAGTGTATTCAGTAAACTTCCTATGTTAAAGCCTTAACATCCAGGACTCAGGATGCGGCTGTACTTGGAGATAGAGCTTTTTAAAAGGTAGTTAAGTTAAAATGAAGCTATTAGGATGAGCTTTAATCTAATCTGTCTGGTGTCCTTATAAGGAGAGGAAATTTGGACACATGAAGAGACACCAGGGACCTGTGTGCACAGAAGAAAAACCATGTGAAAAAGTACCAAAAGAGAAGCCATTATTAAGCCAAGATGAGAGGACTCAGGAGAAAACACTCCTGCTGATACTTTGATTTTGGACTTCCAGCTTTCATGAGAAAAGTTTATGAGAAAATAAATTACTGTTGCTTAAGCCAATCAGACTGTGATATTTTGTGATATTGCAGCAGGAGCAAACTATTACAGTATCCCTTCCACGGAGATACCTCATAACCCCCTTATATGTGGTTCAGAGACTAATATGTAGGCCCACCCACACCCAAGTATTGTCATGTGGCCCCTGTTTGATCAGTACTCCAATTCCTAGGATGCACCGAAGGGTTCAGTATGAGCATGAGAACCAAGCAAGGAAATTTTCCATGAGATAGACTATAAGGTATAGGTAAACACAGGTCTCTCTTTTACTACCTTAGACTATGAATATTGAGGACCATGTAAGACAGGCATTGCTGGCTTTCCTGCCCCAGGAGAAATGAAGTATACACAAAGTATAGTAGAGCAAGAGAAGTAGAGTGATAAGTGTAATGATTTTGATTATTCTTAGATTAAAATGTGATAGTCAATTTTATTGTCAGACTTTTCAGTTTCTTAAGCCAATAAACTCCTATTTTTGTTAACTTTAAGTAAAGTGGAGTCTTGACTAATGATGTAACCTCATCATAGCATTGAAAGGACATTTTCTGGCATTGCCCAACACTATCTCTGTTAATATTTGCTGTTTATCCTTTCCAACTTTTTCTGTAAATATACAAATGTAGGTACATAATTAAATATATGTGGCAAATTAAATAAATATGTAGATATAGAAACAAATGTAGTATTTTTTAACATTCAATGCCATGGGACCCTTCTACACCACTATATGTAGAGCCCTGCCATATAGAGTTGTGATTAAGACAACAGACTCTGCCAGATGACCTAGATTCATATTCAAGTCTACCATCATAGATGACCTTAAGGAAGACATTTGCCTTTCTGAGCTTCGGTTTCCTCACCTTTACTTTACTTTCCTAATCTGGTGATGGAAATAGATATGCAAGCCCAGGAAGCACAGAGAGTCCAAACAAGATGAACCCAAAGAGGCCTATACCAAGACATATCATAATTAAAATGCCAAAAAAGGGAATCTTATAAGCAGCAAGAGAAAAACAGTTAGTTATCCACAAGGAAGTTTTCATAAGAGTGTCACTTGATTTCTCAACAGACACTTTGAAGGTCAGAAGGGATTGGCACAAAATATTAAAAGTGATAAAAAGTAAGGACCTACAATGAAGATCACTCTACCTAGCCAGGCCAGTATTACAAGAAAAATTAAAAGGAATTTTTTAAGAAGAAAAATAAAAAGAAGAAAAAAAAGAACAAAAATATGAACAATAATGTGGTAATAACGACATACCTAAACCTATCAATAATCACTTTAAATGTAAATAGATTAAATGCTTGAATCAAAAGACATATGGTGCCTGAATGGAAAAGTAAATAAAATCCATACATATGCCACCTACAAGAAACCCATTTCTGATTAAAAGACACACACACACACTGAAAGCAAATGGATGGGAAAAAATATTTCATGAAAATGGGAATTTAAAAAAAAATAGCTGGAGTAGCAATACTTATTAAACCAGATAGAATAGACTTTCAAACAAAGGCTATGCCAAGAGGCAAAAAAGGACCTAGTAATTATACTTGTGGATATTTATCTGAAGAAACCCAAAACAGTACTTGACGAGACATATGCATCTATATATTCATTGCAGCATTCTTTACAATAGCCAAGATATAGAGGCAACCTGGGTGTCCATCAATAAATGAATGGTTAAAGAAGAGGTAGTACTTACCTACAATGGAATATTACCAAGCTATAAAAAATAATGAAATCTTGCCATCTGCAACATGGATGATCTAGAGGGTATTGTGCTAGTGGAGCAAATCAGATAGAGAAATAAAAATGCCACATAATTTCATTTATAGGTGGAATCTAAAGTATAAAATAAATAAACAGACAAAACAGAAACTCATAGATACAGAGATCATTTTGGTGGTTGCCAGATGGGGGACTTAGGGGAGCGAAAAAAGGGAAGGCATTAAGAAGTACAACTTTGTGGTTACAAAATAGTCATGGGGATATAAATTATAGCATAAAGAATAGAATCAATAATATTGTAATAACTATGTATAGTATTAGATGGGTACTAGAATTATCAGGGTTATCACTTTGTAAGTTATATGCATGTTTAGTCACTATGTTGTACATAGTAATATAATATTGCATGCCAACTGTAATTAAAAAATAAAAAATATATTTAAAAAATAAAAATAAATAATAAAAGGATTTTGAGCTGGGAAAATTCTGATCCTTTGCTAATTGGAAGTTTGCTTCCAAACAATAAAAAATATATATAAAGTTTAAACCTATTCGACAAATTAATTGGTCATATCTAAAATAATTAATAAGGAATATTCAAAGTAGTACCATTTTAATCTTAAAAAAATATAAAAACAAAATAAATGCCAATAGAAATTTTGTTTGTAATTGAGACACGAAGATGTATACATTTGCATTTTATTAATGAAAATTGCTTTCTAAAATTACTATGAAATTTGAATAGTAAGTGCAATAATCATGTAGTCAAAACAGCAGCTGTGTGAGAAAGGCAGAGGCTGGGGAAGAAGGGACAGTTGCAGTTTCCCTTAATGAAATAATTGTTTCCCTTCTATTCAGTAATAATGAATTTCAATCTGGATGTGAGCCATCTGTGCTAGCTTGTTCTGGATTAGGCTTGATATCAATGCAAAAGAGAGAATTGATTAAGTAGAAATAAAGAACTACTTCGCTTCATAGGTTGATTTTATTCTGGGTCAATGTTTTAGTGTGGGCATACATGTATGTGCACTTAATTCAATCATTTTAAATGAATGTCATTACTCAATGTCTAAAATGTCTAGCCCTATCTCCTGGCATCATTGTTAGGGGCTCACCATCCATGTGAACACTCAATACCTGAGTTCACTGTGTCCTAACCTCCACATTGACAATTATCTTTTTTTCTACTCAACAGCAGTCTGTATTCACCTATTACCAAGCTCATAGCCAGGGCTTTGTCATCACCAATAACTCACTGCTAAAATAAATTCCAATTGCCCATTCTCATCACAAACTCTCATGCAAAAGCCTACTTATTTCAGTAGTCTCATCAACCCCATCAAGACCTACAATAATTTATTTTAAGACTTTCTAATTATCTGTATCTATGTTATAGGTATTTATTTTGTTATAAAAACATATAATTAATTTCTTTCATAATCTATCTTAAATCAACAGCACGTCATTATAATTCCTTAGTTAAAACAAGCTTAAATTTCTGGTCCAACCATTACTCCATTGAAGGTACTAATCTTTTGCTCTAGAAAATCTGAACCAAGCTTTCTTCGTCTTGACAATGGTGTATTACTAAAAAAAAATAATAATAATCATGCTAAAGAATAGACCATTTCCATTTTAAATTAATGACCACCCACCTCAACCCTATTTGCTGGAAACCACTCCAGCTTGGCAGGCCAGTGCCTTAGGTACCATAAACACCTGCTGGGCTCCAATTGGTTTACCAAAACTATCTCACACAGAAAGCCTACACAAAGGTTGCTTCTACATAGGATCTCTTTTCGTACAACAAACAAAAGAAGGGCTGTATGGAGAGGAAGGCTGGGAAGTCATGGGAGATCTCCGGGTACTGTTGGAATTCTCTGGAGTCAGAAATGATGATTGGCACCAGAGTTTAAGTCCCTCTCCACCTCCATAGGGTTTGTAGGAACTCTGTCTAGGTGTTGCTTTCTACCTGAAAGGTCACTGCAACACATTCCAAGACACATCTCTGCAATCCATTTAGCCTGAACAAAGGAGCATGCAGGATCAACAGGACATTACTATACACACCTGGCCTCCCTGCTTGGAGCTGCTCCAGTTCAGTAGGTTGGTGCTTCAGCTGCCTTAGGCACCTGCTTGGCTTGTACCAACCTGCCAGAACTAGTCAGCATACACAGCCTATACAGGAGACACTTTTTCAAGACTGGTAGAGAAAACTACTTTGTCTAATTTGTATAAAAAAACATAGAAAATCAAACAAAATAAAAAAGACAAACGAATATTTCTCAAATAGAGAAACAGAAAAAAAAATTTCCTAGGATAGAGGTTGAGGATGGGGGTAGGGTGTTGGCTATCTCTGTTGGAAAACAGAGATAAATAACTAGCCTGATAAAGATTTCAAAGAAATGGTCATAAAGATAATCACCCAACTTGAGAGTGAAATAGAAAAACTTAGGGAGAACTTTAATAGAAAGTATAAAATAGAACCAAGCACACTGGAAGAATACAATAACCAAAATGAAAAACACAGAAAAATAGTTAACACAGAAAAATGAAAGAGTGACCTGGAAGAGAGAATAGGGGAAATTGGCTAAGTAGAACAGCAGAAAGAAAAAAATAATAACAAAAAAAAAAAATGGAGATGGTTTAGGGACATCTAGAATAACATCAAGTACTCAAACATTTGCATTATTGGGATCCGAGAAGGAGAAGAAAAAGAGAAAGAAACAGAAACTTTATTTAAACAAATAATGGCTAAAAATTTTTCTAACTTGGGAAAAGACATTCAGATTCAGGAAGCACAGAGAACTCTGAACAAGATGAACCTAAAGAGTCCTAAACCAAGACATATTGTAAATAAAACGGTAAAAGTTAAAGATAAAAAAAAAATCTTGAAGGAAAACAATAGTTCCATATAAAGGAAATCCCATAAGTCTACCAGCGGATTTTTCGGTAGTACTTTACAGGCTGAAAATGAGTGGCAGTACATCTTTAAAGTGTTGGGGGAAAAAACTTACAACCTAGAATAATTTATCTAGTAAAGTTATTATAAAGAATTGAAGGAGAGATAAAGAGTTCCTTAGACAAGCAAAAACTGAAGGAGTTCATCAGCATTAAAAAAAAGCTCCATAAGAAATGTTAAAGGGTCTTCTTTAAGTAGAAAGGGAAAGACTATAACCAGAAATAAGAAAATATAAGAGAAAAATCTCTTATATTTTATAAGAGATAAAATAAAGCCAGATATTTAATAATAAATACAACAAATCAGACATTAATAACATAAAGCATGGAGATAGAACTAAAACTGTAGTCTTTACATGATATATTTGAACTTAAATGGGTATCAGCTTAAACTATATTACTATAGATATAAAATAATATACAAAACTCATGATAACCATAAGTCAAAAACCTACAAAAGATATACAAATAACATAGAGAATGGACCCAAAACAAAACACTAAAGAAAAACAGCAAACCAGAAGAGAAGACAGGAACAGAGAACTAAAAAAATACTCTCCTCCCCCCGCCAAAAAACAGATAAACAAAATGGCAATAACTACATATGTGTCAATAATGAATTTAAAATAAAATAGATAAATACTCCAAATAAAAAATGTAGAGTGGCTGAGTGGGTTAAAAAATATGCCCCACCTATATGCTGCTTACAAGGAACTCTTTTCAAATTAAAGGACACATATAGACAGATAGTGAAGGGATGGAAAAAGATATTTCATGCAAATGGAAATTAAAAGAAAGCTGGGGTAGCAATGCTCATATCAGACAAAACAGAATTTAAAACAAAAAAAAAAATGTAAAAAAGGCAAAGAAGAACATTACATAAGTATAAAGGGATTAATCCAAGAAGAGAATATAACAATTGTAAATTTCTACACATCTAACATTGGAGCACCTTAATATATAAAGCAGTTATTAATGGAAATAAAAGGAGAAATCCACAGTAATGCTATAATAGTAGAGGACTAGAAAAACCCACTCACATCAATGAATACCATCCAGAGAGAAGATTAATAATGAAGTAATGTACTTAAATGTCACATTAGACTTGATCAAGTCTAATAAACATTTCTAGAACATTTCATCCCAAAACTACAGAATACACTTTTTTAAAAA
Organism: Pteropus alecto; assembly: GCF_000325575.1. Lineage (NCBI taxonomy): Eukaryota > Metazoa > Chordata > Mammalia > Chiroptera > Pteropodidae > Pteropus > Pteropus alecto. The sequence goes on along the minus strand of NW_006431288.1, from coordinate 4,923,128 downwards.
AGTATACATGGGACATTTTCTAGGATATATCACATATGAGGACACAAAACAAGCCTTAATAAAATCAAGAAGATTGAAATCATATCAAGCATTTTTCCAACCACAATGTCAGAAAACTAGAATCAACTACAGGAAAAAAACTGGAAAAAAACACAAATACATGGAGACTAAAGAATGTCATACTAAACAACTAATAAATAAAATAGAAAATCAAATAAGATATTAATAACTATTTTAAAACCATTAAAATTTTTTTTCATAATTTAAGGGATTCAGCAAAAGCAATCCTAAGATGGAAGGAAGTTCATAGCTATACAGACCTACCTCAAGAAACAAGAAAAATCCTAAATAAGCAACTTTACTTTACATCCAAAGGAACTAGATACAGAACAACAATAATAAACTCAAAGTAAGTAGTAAGAAGAAAATAATAAAGATCAGAGTGGAAATAAATGAAACTGAAATTTAAAAAACAATAGAAAAAACCGATAGAAAAATTGTTTGAAAACATAAATAAAATCGACAAATCTTTAGACAAATTCATCAAGAAAAAAAGAGAGAGAGCCCAAAAAATGCGATCGTAAATGAAAGAGAAGTTACAACTGGCACCACAGAAATACAAATAATTATTAAGAAGTCAAGGGCCTACTGCTTATTTAGTCATATGCACTTAATTATATATTGGAGAATATTTTTTAAGTGTGAACAATGGTTCATATTCTCAAGAAGCTGCAGTCTTGTCAAGTAAAGAGACAAGGGTAATATTATGAAACAACAAACTGGCCAGCATGTAATTAAGTTAAAGTGTGTCAAGATCCAGGAAGGCACATGGCACAGCTACCTAATAGCCTTAGCATAGAAAGCTAATCCACAGTTGAGTGAGCTAAATAAATGATATTGTTGTACACCATTGAGATTTTGGGATACTTGTCATGTACCAAAGGTTAATTCCTGTTTAGAAAAAAAAAAAGTGCAGCTCACTGTCAACATTCATTTAACATCACGTGTAGGAATGCTATGGTTTCTGGAATTTGACATTTTCAGCAATCAAACTACTAAAAACAGAATGCTATAAATAGAATGATGCCATTTGTTTCCAAAGACTATCAATATACTAGAGTGATGAGAAAATAATAATATAAGTGAGATATTCATGGCAAACTTTGGAAGTAAGTTTAGGATTGTAATCTGTGAGTTATCTTGGGATAAATGCTACAGCCACAAGCACTACCAATGAGTACTCTTGGGGCAAATGGGAAATGGGTTAAAGAATACTATAAACAATTATATACCAAGAAATTCAACAACCTAGAAAAAATGGATAAATTTTTAAAAGTATATAACCTTCCGAGAATGAACCAGAAAGAAAGACTGATTACTAGCAATGAAATTGGAAAGGTAATCAAAAAACTCCCAACAAATAAAAGTCCAGGACAGCTTCACAGGTTAATCCTATGAGACATTTAAAGAAGAGTTAATATCTATCTTTCTTAAGATATTTCAAAAAAATTAAGAAGAAACACTTTCAAATTCATTTTATGAAGCCAGCATCTCCCTGATACCAAAACCAGACAGACATGCCAAAAAAGAAGCCAACCACAATATAAAATAGTAATCAATAATAAAAATATTTGAAAATTTAACAACATACTTCTAAATAACCCATGAGTCAAAAAAGATATTACAAGAAAAATTTGAGGATATTTTGAACTGAATAATGAAAATACGACATATTAAAAATTATGGACTGCAGCTAAGCAGTGCTTAGTTGGAAATTTATAGTCTTAATTACTTATATCAGAAAAGAAGAAAGCCCTCAGATAATTTAAGCTTTCACTTTAAGCAATGAGAGGAAGGAAGGAAGGGGAGGAGAGGGAGGGAGGCAGGGAGAGAAGGCAAGCAGGAAGGAAGGAAGGAAGGAAGGGGAGGGGAAGGGAGGGGAGGGGGGGGAGGGGGGGGGAGGGGAAGGGAAGAAGGAAGAAATTTCAAGCAAATAACCTTGATGAACATAGATGCAAAAATTATCAACGAAATATTAGCAAACCAGAATCAACAATGCATTAAAGGATTACATGCCCTTGATCATCCCAGAGATACAAAGATGATTCAATACCCTTAAATCAATCAACTTAATACATCACATTAACAAAATAAAAGATAAAAACCATATGATCATCTTAATAGATGCGGAAAAAAGCTTTTGACAATATTCAACATTTTCTATGACAAAAAAAATTCAAAAAAATGGATATAGAAGGACTGTATCTCAACATAATGTAGGTTACATATGGCAAACCTGCAGCTAATATCATCCTCAATGGTGAAAAGTTTAAAACATTACCTCTACGATCAGGAACAAGACAAGGATGTCCATTATCCCCACCTCTATTCAACATAGTTTTGGAAATCCTGGTCACAGCAATCAAAGAAGAAAAAGAAAAAAAGACATACAAATCAGAAAGGAAGAAGTAAAACTCTCATTATTTTTGAATGAAATGATATTATATGTAGAAAACCCTAAAGATGTTACCAAAAAATAAAAAAAACTAATAAAAAGTAATAAATTAATTCAGTAAAGAATAGATATATAGAAATTTGTTGTGTTTCTATACACCAATAATGGATAATCAGAAGGAAAAATTAAGAAGACAATCTCATTTATAACTGCATACAAAAGCATAAAATACTTAGGAATAAATTTAACCAAATATGTAAAAGACCTGTACTCCTAAAACTATAAGACATTGTAAAAACAAGTTGAAGATACAAATAAATGAAAAGATATACCTTGTTCATGGCTTAGGAGGTTTAATCTTGTTAAAATGTCCTTACTCTCTATAGCAATATACAGATTCAATGCAATCCTTCTTAAAATACCAATGGCATTTTTCTCCGAATTAGAACAACTAATTCTAAAATTTATGTGAAACCACAAAAGTCCTCAAATAGCCAAAGATATCCAAAAATAGAACAAATTGGTGGGTATTGTTTTCCATGATATTAAACTATACTACAAAGCTACAATAACAGTATGGTACTGGCATAAAAACAGATATATGGATCCATGGAATAAAATAGAGAGCCCAGAAATAAATCCTCATTTATATGGTTAATTTATCTATGACAAAGGAAGCAAGAATATTCAATGAGGTAAAGACAGTCTCTTCAATAAGTGGTTTGATAAGTTGAAAGAACTGGATAGATACATGCAAAAAATAAAATTTGACCATTTTCTTATACCATATACAAAAATAAACTTAAAATAGATTAAAGACTTAAATGTAAGACCTGAAAACATAAAACTCCTAGAAAAACACGTAAGCAGTAAACTGACTTTTTTTTAGCATGATCTTTTTGGCTATGTCTCTTCAGCCAAGGAGAACAATAACATAAATGAATGAATGAATGAATGAATGAATGAATGAATGAATAAAATAGCACTATATTAAACTAAAAGGATTTTGCACAGCAAATAAAGCTATTAACAAAATGAGAAGGCAACCTACTGAATGAGAGAAAATACTGGCAAATGATACATCTATTTAAGGGTTAATATCCAAAGTATAAAAGAAACTCACACAACTTAATATTAAAAAAGAAACAATTCAATTTAAAAATGGGCAGAGAACCTGACGAGACCTTTGTCCAAAGAAAACCTATGAATGGCCAACAGACATATGAAAAAATGCTCGAAATCACTAATCAGGGAAATGCAAATTAAAACTATAATGAGATATCACCACATACTTGTCAAAATGGTTATCATCAATAAATCAATAAAAAGCAAGTGAGGATCTGGAGAAAAAGGAACCTTTGTGCACTGATGGCGTGATTGCAAATTGATAGAGTCACTGTGGAAAATGGTATGGAGGTTCCTCAAAAATAGAGCTGCTATATGATCTAGCATTTTCATTTCTGGATATTTATTAAAAGAAAACAAAAACACTAGTTTGAAAAGATATATGCACTCTTATGTTTATTGCAGCATTACTGGTAACAGCTAAGATTGGAAGCAACTTGATGTTTATTAATAGATAAATTAATAAAGAAGATTACACACACACACACACACACACACACACACACTAGAATATTATTCAGCAATAAAATAAAGAATGAAATCTTGCCATATGTGACAACATGCATGGACCTAGAAGGTATTATGCTAAGTGAAATAAGTCAGATAGAGAAAGACATATCTATATGATTTCACTTATATGTCAAATCTAAAATAAAACAGAAAAAGACCCATAGATAAAGAGAACGAGTTGATGGTTGCCAAAAGGAGGAGGGTGGGGAGATAGAAAATTTTTTAAATATCACAAGGTTAACCCATCACCTGAATTGAGTGTATCTGTTTTGCTATTCATAATTGCTGACGTGTGTAGAGAACTTTTTATTGCTGGCAAGACCCATGCATGTTATCTATGTCACTCCCTTATTCACTATTCATTTATTTATTTATTGAGTGGGGACTGGGCATCAAGAGGAGGGAGCAGCATTTCTAAACTTGGAAACTCACATTCTAGAATGGGGATTACATTCACACTGGATTAATTCACAGAGGGCGCAGTGTGTGGAGAATCAGCGAGGGGGCTTACCTAGCCCACATTTCAGGGTTAAGAATAAGAGGACAGGTATAAAGAAGGTGGCAGCCTAACTGAAACCCTAAGGATGAGTAAGGAGAACATTTCTTGCAACACTTACTATGGATTGGGGCTTTTATAGAACACATATATCTTCATATAACCTTACAATAACCCTTTGATGTGGGTTCTCTTAAAATTTTATATATTTTTTTGTGTATCCCAAGGACAGGAGAAATTCACTTTTCTGCATTTTATTTCATTTTTATTTCTTTCTAGAAAAATAAAGGAAGTAGTGTTTCTCCTATTAAAACAACAAAGACATGTATACTGGCATTGAACAATCAAGTGAATGAATGGTATATGCTGAATGCCTGTTGTCTCACTGTTAGAGTAGGAGATAAAGATAAGGGGAGAAGGCTAAGCTGATTCCTGTGATACTGAATTACAGTAGGAGACATCAGTATGGACTCATGTTTAGTTTAATATAGATACAGATAGTGACATATAGAAATATGTATAGGTAGATACAGATAGTGACATATAGAAATATTTATAGATAGGCACATATACACAAGTTACTACACACTTCTATTTCCTCATTCAATCAGCTGAGAAAGCCTAGAAGCAATGATATCCCAGGAGCATGGGACATACTTAGATCTCAGACCTTTGTTTCTTATACCAGTCTGCAATAAAAGGAACCAGACTTCTTGTAGAAATGGCTGATGGTATGAATAAAACCAGAAATATAAAGAAGAACCTGGAGTATCTGGTGATGTCATAAAGTAAGAACATGCTACACCACACACACACACACACACACACACACACACACACACACACACAATGGTGCATGTATGTCAAAGGGACACATGAACCTACTGGAAGAGCTCCCAATGGCCAAAGCTGGAACAATCTGAGGACTTAAATAGAGAAATTAGGATTGGATTATATCACAAAGTATAAAATAAATATACGTTTATGCTGATATAAATAAATGATTGATTAAAGGAGGGGAGAATCAAATCTCTTGTGCAGAAAACTTCCAAATAATTTATGTAAACACTCTGCTCTCAACGAAGTGGAACATAACTTATCACTCTTTACACTCTTTAAATGTTAGCTGCTCATACTAACTCTCTTCCAAAGAGTACAGTATAGAAGGGAGGACAACTTTACAGTGGAGAAATCTGACAGACACTACTTCAGCCAGGTTACCCCAGATCAACATCAATAGTGATGAGTTATGTTGATAATATGTATCCTTAATATGATGTGGTGAGCATGGTACTTTACCTCCGTAGTCTTCCTCCCCAAAACCTATAACCCCTGTTTAATCATGAGAAAAATATCAGAAGAATTCCAGTACAGAAATGATCTACAAAATACCTGACTAGTACTCTTTAAACCTGTCGAAGTCATTACAAACAAGGAAAGTCTGAAAAACTGTTACAGCCAAGAGGAGTCTAAGGAGACATGACAATAAGTGCATGTGGTATACTGCATGAAATCCTGCAGCAGAAAAAGGGCACTAGGTGAAAAAGTAAGAAAATCTGAATAAATCATGAACTTGAGTTAATAAAGTATCCATATTGTTCCATTAATAGTAATAAATATACTAATGTAAAATAATAATAGAGAAAACTTGATGAGGAACATATAAGAACTCTGTATTATCTTCATTTTTTTTTGCAAATCTAATAGTTTATTTTAAAAATAGCAAACATCTTGAGCATTTACTATGTGCTAATTATTATTCTAAGCCAGCAAATCTTCATAACAACTTTATCAAGTTGGTATTATTGTTAGTCTCAGTTTTTTCTAATAAAAAATATTTATCACAAAGAAGTTAAATAATTGTCCAAGATTATGCAGTTAATATGTTTTGGGGTTGTGATTTAAAACTAGAATGTTTTATCCCACAGTCTATTCTCTTAATCATGATATTATATCACCAGTTCTACTTAATTGTTCCGGATCCACTCTCTTCTACTTTTCTTAGAAATTTTGTTTCTTGAGCAATTAGCCCTTCTCATATATCTTTCCTCTCTCTCTCTCTCTCTCTCTCTCTCTCTCTCTCTCTCTCTCTCTCTCTCTCTCATGAATTGTTCCCATGAGCAATTTTTAATGTTAAAAATTAATTTATTTTTAGTGGCTTAATGTATACCTCCCTCACTAGACTTTAATCTCCATAAGAGCACTTCTCAGTCTGTTCAGAAACTATAACAAAATATCACAGACTGCGTGGCTTATAAAAAATAAAAAGATATCACAATTCTGGAGGCTGGAAGTCTGATGTCAGGATGCCATCATGGTAAGGTGAGGGTTGCAGAATTCTCATTGTATTCCTCACATGGTGGAAAGGGCACAGGAGCTCTCTGAGGCCTCTTTGTTACAAAAGGGTATCAGTCTCATTCACAAGGACTTCATCTTCATGTTCTAATAAGCTTCCAAGAACCTACATCCTAATATCACCATATTGGGCATTAAGATTTAACATATAGATTTGGGACAGTGGGCAAACATTCAGACCATAGCAGGCAGGACCAAAATCTTGTTGTTGTTGTTGTTGTTGTTGTTGTTGTTGTTGTAGTTGTTGTTGTAGTTGTTGTTGTTCATTTTTTGTTTAATTTCTACTGCATCAATAGCACTTAGCATGATGCTTGGCACATAGACAAAGCTCAAAAAATATCTATGAAACAAAATAAGGCAGAAATGAGAGACAAAATAGAGATGAATATGAGAAAATTCACTAGAGAAGAAAAGAGAGAATATCCCCTTTATATGTGCCCAGTGACCTTGCATACTCTATTAAACATGTCCTGATCAGTAATCTTATCTTTAACCAATCAGATCAACATGTCTTCTTCTTGAGAAAATGAAAGGAGAAGAGAGGAGCAGAGAAATTATTTCTACTTGCAATGAATTGACTTTAAACAGATCAGACAGCAGGATGAAGACAGCCAGAACAAGGTTCAGTTACAACAGCATAAAAACAAAAGGCAGTCCCAGGAGAAGATAGCACTCTGGCATTGGCATCAAGATACAGACTAAGGTGAACAGAGAACAGGACAGGGAAACAAGGAGATAGCTTGACCTAGAATCTTCAACATTAGCGTTAATAATGTTAACCAGCATTAACATCCTTTATTTTACTTATTCAACTAATGTGTTTTTATTAACAACATTAATTTCTATCCCCAGGTAGGCACAGGGGATAGAATAATGAAGTCATCAAGACCAAATTTATGCTGAGTTTAAGCAGCTGATGTCCGGCAGGCTATAACTTCAGGATAATGTGGTATCCTGGTACTTAACACTCTCTACAGTTTCTTGCCTGAATAATTTAACCATGACTTTGTCTTCCTATTGCCCCAAGGCTTGGTATCATCTGCTTTCCATCACCATTCAGGAGAAACTTACCCTGTGGGCTGTATTTTCTGATTCTTGCTTGTTCTGAAGTCTGAGTATCATTTCCCTCACTTTCAATGAATGTTATTAAATTTTTAACTAAAAATAATTTAGGAAACCCCTTCTTATTCAATAGCTCCATAAATGGGTCCCCTCTCCCACTCAGCTCCCTCATTTTGTCACAAAGACAACTGAGGAAGAAGATGCTTAGAACAGTATGAATCCATTTGTAGTTCAAATTTAAAAGTACTACTCAGTAGAAAAACTCCCCATGGGCACATAATCTCCCTCTAAATGTTGGGATATAGAAATGAGGCAAGTAAGAAAGAAATATCTCATCATATCTCCCTAGTAAAAATAATAATTGTTTCTTTCTTTTCAAGGGTTTCCACAAACTCTCAAAGCCTAGACAGAATTAAGGATTAGATCTGAAACTGTCTATTATAGATAAAGGGATTAGAATAATGGAAATTCACTGATAATTCCCAAACTACTTATAATCCACAGTTCCACTTCCCTTACTAACTGAGCTGCTCCAGAAGCCAAGAAAGTAGTTAAATCTTCTTCCTTGTCTTGCTCCGTCCACCTTCTTATACTGCACCTGACCCAAGCGGCAGCAAGAGGTGTTCATGGACATTAGAGGAAGAGAAACAAGGAGCTGCAATGACTAATGAACTAAAATCACAAACATCACCAGTGTTCAGATACTCTATCTCCTCATTTCAACATCAAGAAAACAAGTCTGGAGAGGTTCCAGGATTGCCCATGTGGTTTCACATGTGGTCTTTGTTATCCTCCATTTAGCTCCCTGGTACACCTTCTATTCAAGTTTTCTTAAATGAGTTAAAGTATAAACACCAGACTTACTACATATGAAGAGAGATGCTAATTTTGTAAACTCACATTTTTTCTTTTGTATCTGTAACCTGAAAAATTAACCACCAAGTGAAAATACTTCCTCCGAATAAAGATTTATAACCTTCCTGAAGGATTGGGAAAATTTCCTCCCACCTACTCTGAATACAGTCTACATTTGCTGATGGAGACATTGAGACACTGATAAGGATTTAAGTCTTTCTAGAGTCATTAGGATCCATTCTCCACAGAGAAATTTCCTTTGCTCAGAGTCTTCATTGATTCTGCAAATTTGGAACACTTGGATCAACTCCCATCCCTATCAGAAGAGTTCAGGTATCAAAGGCAAAGGGACAACTTCAAC
>NW_006431288.1:4884136-4913857 GCF_000325575.1 Pteropus alecto | reverse complement strand
AAGGAGAGCTAGCAAGCCTGCTGTAGGAACACAGCAGTGTGTAGTGTCCCATCTCTGCAGCTCCGAACATCTCTCCTTCTTTTCCCTTTGATCTCCACCCCAAGCCCCTGTCAATCACCCTGACATCATCAAAGAGCAGTTGATTACAAAGGAAAGGTTGATTTCCAATGAGGTTTATGGTTTAGTTGAACCAGCTGCCCCTCTAGCCATGTGCATTAGTTCTCCCAGTTCCTGTAACAAGGACATCTAATTATTCTCTCTCTCTATGCCTTAGTGTTAGGCCACAAATCTGGGCAGGCTCATTAATAGTGTCAACATGTTGAAGAGCATCTGCTAGGAATATTAATTGGCAGTCAGGCCTCACTGCTGTCTCCACTGGAGAAATGAATGACACAGTAGGGGTGTCACTTGTCTTTAGCCTACTTCATTTCTAGCCTTAAAAACTCTGGCAAAAGAGAATCCAAGGACTTGACCTGCCTCTGCCATCTTTGGATGGGAGCAGAGAGAGAGAGAGGAATGCAAGGAGAATCAACATGCCATGCCAAGGTCTTTGAGTCTGTACCTTCTCTTTTCACACTCACCACACTTGGGCTGCCATTTCTAGCCTAAAGCAAGCTCTCAGAAATGTCTCAGTGGCTAAGGGTATTCTCCTGTTAACTGCACAAGGATATCAATATGATTCTTTCCTGAACTGGAGAGAAATTGTTTTCCTGCCCTGAGAACTTGGATGATCAGAGGGAGAAAATTGTGTTGTGACTGAAGTTAGATTTATAGCATAACCTCTAGCCTCTCTGAATCTTGGTTTATTCATTAGTAAAATGGTAATTAATTAATTTATTCACCTGCTTCTCAAGCTTGTTGTGATTTATGAAGTGGAAAAAATGAATAAGGAAGTTTTTGAAAAGGTTCCTAAATTCTTCTCCTGTGCACAAGAAACATTATATTAATTACATTAATCCCTGAAGAATTTTTAGCAGTGCCATTCTTGTATTTTGTTTGTTTTAACAGTGTGAGGGTTGGATGAGTCAGTGCAGATAAGACAACTGGCAAAAAGGGCCAGAACTCTCATCACTCAGAGATAGTTTAGCTTGTGGTATGCCTTCAATAACATCAATCACTTTCCAGCAGTTCTCAAGTTTTCATAATACTGCTGTTCTGACATGTGTACTGGTTATACAAAAGCAAAGATAAAGAATCAGGCAGTGGTATCAAACTGTAGTCATGGTATTCTTCTGTGCCACAAATGCACAGTAAAACAAAGAACAAATTAAATTTTTTCTCAAAAATATCCTTGATGAAGCAGTTAAAAGTATAAATTTTATTAAATTTCACCCCTTTGATGAATATATTTTTAATATTCTGTGAGATGAAATAGAGAATATACCTCAGGTGTTTCTGATGTATGCTGAAGCATAATGACTATCTTGAGGAAAATCATGTGTGCAATTATCTGATTTGAAATCTGACCAAGCTGTGTTTTTTTAATGGAATGCATATTTTCTAAAAATAAATTAAACTTTGAGAAACACAACTGATGCTACATGCTGCCAATGAGAAATCTGAGCTTTTAAATGAAAATTTAAAATTTGGAAAACTTGATTCAGTCAACAGTGTTTGATAGATTTTCAATGTTTGAAGATAGAAAGCTTTCTTCTCATTCTTCATATTTCTAATTTTATCCTTCAAGATTCAGGTCCTTCTGTTTGTGTTCTCTCAGATGTTCCCCCAAACTTTCTTCTTTTTCCCCCATGCTGCATGGTATATTATGTATGCATGTATTTTAGTGTATATGTCTATATATCTCTGTCTTTATCTCTATCTATGTCTCTGTCTATGTCTCTCTCTGTCCATCATTCATCTATCCATCTATCTATATTTAAACATTCATTCTACTTACAGGGTTTTTTGTTGTTGTTGTTCACTATTAAACATGACATTAAGGAGAAACACAAAAACTATATGCTATCCCATACAAACTCATTAAATATTTTTTATTTATAAAAATAGTTCAAAAACATCAGTTTTTAACTAATTCTTGGTCAATATTTTCTATTTTGTACTGTAAGTTGAGGACCAAAATGATAACTTTTGAGTTTATTTGACAATGTTATGAAAAACATGGAAATGCTGAAGCAAGAAGGAGAACACCCTTAAAGAGTCTAAAGTCCTGCTTTAAATTATCTTACTTTCTGGTTAAATTAAGGTTATTTTTTCTTATCTTAATTATCTGCCAGAAACAAGTATAATTTCAGTCTGGAGATAACATTATTCAGAGATTTAAGTTATCTTCACAGTTTTTTATACATGTATGCTAGTTTGTGAATAGTTATCAGGCATACCAGGAAACAAGATTATATGACTGAAAAATAACTAACAAAAGCCCACTGACATAAGAAATAGACCCACTGAATGAATAGATACTGGCATGTGTTAAACATGGAGTTTAAAACAAAAGTAATGAATATATTTGAGAAATTAGATAACAAGGTATGGAAGTTAATCTGAGAATTACAATTTATAAATAAATAGAAATTATAAAACTGAAAACAATAATTGAAATTAAGATATTTAAAACTGAAATTGGTTTTACAGCAGATTAAACAAAATTAAAGAAGGAATTTATGATTATTAAATTTATGTATATCGAGATTCAAACATATTAAAGAAAGATGTAAATACAGAAACTATTGTAGGAGATATATGAGAAATAGTAAATGTACATATATACATATGTATGTATACATATACATGTGTATGTATATGTATGTGTGTACATATATGTGCATTTATGCATGTGAGCATGTGTGTGTGTATAAAGAGAGAGGCAAACAGAAACTGAAACTAAAAAATATAGAGAAAGAATGAGATACAAGTATTGTATAAGAAGATATCAGAATTTTTCTAAAATCATTAAAAGTCATTGATATACAGATTTAAAATCCATAAACAACTTAAAGAAAGATTTTTTAAAAGATGCCTACTATATCAAATTTAAATTGCTAAAAGTAAAGATGAAAAAAATATTCTTAAAAGCATGAGAAGTAAAAAGGAAATTTTTTTTTCAGAAGGAGCAACAATTACACTGATAGCTAATGTTTCAATAGAAATGATAGAAACTAGAAGACAATAGGATAGCAATTTTGAAGGATTAAATGAAAATTACTGCCAAAAGATAATCTCTCTGATATTATTACTAGTAATTTATTTTCAGACATATTTCTTCAGGCAAGGGAAACAAAAGAAAGGTAAACAAATGGAACCACGTCAAACTAAAAAGTTTTTGCACAGCAAAGGAAACCATCAACAAAATGAAATGGAAGAAGATATTCACTTATGACACATCCGATAAGAGGTTACTACCCAAAATATATAAAGAACTCATACAACTCAACAACAACAAAACAAACAATCCAATTAAAAATGGGCAGAAGACCTAAACAAATATTTCTCCAAAGAGAAAATACAGATGTCCAATAGACTTATAAAAAGATGCTCAAGGACACTAATCATAAGAGAAATGCAAATTAAAACCACAATGAGATATTACCTCACATGTGTCAGAATGGCCATCATCAATAAATTAAAAAATAAGTGTTGGTGAGGATATGGAGAAAAGGGAACCCTCATACATTGTTAGTGGGATTGCAAATTGGTATAACCACTATTGAAAGCATTCTGAAGGTTTCTCAAACAATTAAAAATGGACATACCTTCTGAAGGTTTCTCAAACAATTAAAAATGGACATACCTTTTGACCCAGCAATTGCACTTCTGAGAATTTTTCCAAAGAAAACCAAAACAATAATTCGTAAAGATCTATGCGCCCCTATATTCATGGCAGCACAATTTACAATAGCCAAGACATGGAAGCAACCTAAATGCCCATCAGCAGATGATTGGATAAAGAAGTTATGGTTCATATATACAACGGAATATTACTCATCCATAAAAGAAATGAAATCGAATCTAAGGAACAAAAGAACAAATTAATCAAAAACAGACTCACAAATATGGAGGAAAATCTGGTGATGGCCAGAGGGGAGGGGTCTTAGGAGGCTGGGAGAAAGGGGTGAAAGGTTAAAGAAGTACAAATTAGTAGTTGATAGGTGGCCATGGGGATGGGGAGCACAGCATAGGGAATGCAGTTAGCATTAATATAATGGTTACGTGTAGAGCCAGAGAAGAGAAAGAATAATTATGGAGATCACTTTTAAGCTACATAAATGTCTAACAATGTACTCTATACTTGAAAGTAACAAGAAAATAAAATTTAAAAATTACTGCCAAATGTTAAGATATGAAAGTAAAAAACTTTTTTTTAGGTATAGATAAATGGAGATAATTTATTACTGGAAGATCCACAGTAAATGATATACTTAAGAAAAAAAAAACTACTCCGAGTGGAAATAAATAGATTCCAGAAGAAATGAAGAAGAAAGGAAAAAATAAATATGCAATTAAATATAAACACATTTAAATTCTATTTAATAACAATAATAATTGGTATATTGTTAAATATATATGAACTTAAATACATAATGATAAACAATGTTAAAAGTTTGATTGGAGCCAAATGGATTTAAAGTTTTCTGAGGTATCTTTATCCAGGAAGTGGTAAAAGTTCTAGTTTTTAATAAACCCTGATAGCACATACCCTGAGTTTAGTCTTCAATAATGTTCTTTACAAGAATAATACTAAAATTTATTGAGTGGTTACTATGTACCTGGCACTGAGTTGAATGCTTAAATGTCAAAATTAGAAGCAAAAAACAAACAAACAAACAAACAAAAACAATATGAAAGCAGAAATTTGTAAAATAGAAGCAAATGTTTAATAGAGATAGTCAACAAAGTCAAAAATTGCTTTTAACAGATTAATGAAACAGATAAACCTCTATAGAGACAGATTTTTTTAAAAGAAAAAGAAATAAAATAGACAACTTTCTGCTACTAATATTGTAAAAGATGACATTAGTACAGATCATACAGATGATAAAAAATTCTAATAAAATATTATTTGAACATTGAGTCAGTAAATTTGAATAATTAGATGATGATGATGGATTTCAATAAAAGCACAAATTATCAAAGATGACACATAATAATGAGAAAAATGAGATTACTTCTAATAAGTATTAAAAGAAACTAAAAGCATAATCTAAAACCTTCTAACATATGCACACACACATGCACACGCACATGCACACATACACACACACAAATGTAAGCCTAGGTGTCTTCCTCAGCACATCCTTTCAATTATTGAAGGAAGAGGTATAACCAAATATAAACAAAAGTTTCAAAAAATAAACTACAGAAAAATGTAAAGTCTGTCCTAAATATTGAAAAAAAAGTTATGGTTCTGGTCTCAAAAGCCTTATAATATATGTACAACCATCAAGTATATGTGCACCTCGATTATATAACATTGAAGTTTGTAGTTAAGACCAAATCAATTGTTATTGTTAGACATTCTGAGTGCATTAAGTTTGGCTAAATTACTATAATCTAATATAATCAACAGACTAAATTGCAATGGCTCAAAATCAACAGAAATTTATTTCTAGCTTAGATAACTGAAGACCAAAATTTCCAGGTGGTGGGAAGCTCTCCCATGCCCTAGAGAGCTGGCTGCCTAGTGTCTCAGCTGCATTAGCAACTTTAAACTCAAAAAAGCAATGAGAGAAATCAGGGCTTTTGTTTTGGAGACAGAGCCTCTAAAGCTCTTCTCAACCATTTCAGCACTTTTTGAGCAGGACAACACCAGTTACATAAATATATTTAACTTGTTCAGCTGCAACACTTTTCAGAGAAGGTGTCAGCTATCTAGGGAGTTCCTTCTCAAATCTAATTAAGGATATTCTTCCTGAAATCCTTTGGTCTCATCTCATCTGTGGAAATGATTGCACTAAAAGTAACTATGCTTTCTTATCATAGCATCCTGATATATCACTCATGATTGCACAATAGCTTATTAGTGTGACCTCAAATGTTTTTCAGTGAAAGACAATGTGAGAATCGGGATAACTACAACATTCATGTATTTCCATAATTTTTTTATAAGTTTGCCTTATTAAAAATCAATGTAAGTGACGTCAGAACATTAGTGGAGTGAGATGTCCCCAGATCTCTCCCCTTGAAATAACAAAAAGTGAATATTTAAAACTCAACAAGTAACACCCAACCTGCACACAAGTATGTCTGAGTGAATGACCTGAGTGGAAGAGCTACTAGAGGCCAGGACCATGGGAGTATGGCAGTAGACTGGGAGGAACAAAGAAGCAACCTTTCACAACTAGAGCTCCCTAAAGGAGGAAGGGGAGGGTAGAAGGTGCAGCAGGTTCCCTGAACAGCCTTACATGAGAGACCTGTGATCTCCATGCACCGGCAGAAGCAAGGAATCAGGGCAGAAAGCAAAATGGGGACAGCAGAGAAGCAACAGCTGATTATTACCAGCCACAGTTGCAAAATCAGAGGCTGAACCACAACAACCTCCATTCTCCAATCCAGAAGGCACTCCACCATACCTTCTTAGCAACAGGCTAAAAAGAGACCTTATATGATAAATCTTCTTTTAGAAAAAACAAAAGGAAAAAACAAAAAAACAAAAAACAGAATACACTTCTATTAATGCCCAGGTGGAGAAATAGTCCATTAAAAACCATGAACAATCAAGGTGACAAGGCAGCTCAGGAAAAAAAAAAAGAGAGAGAGAGAGAGAGAGAGAGAATAATCTCCAGAAAATAAGCTTACAGACAAAGAAATATGCAACTTAAATGACAGAGAATTCAGGATGGTACTGTTGAAAAAACTCAGTGAGATCCAAAACAAATCATATCAACAATTTCAGGAATTGAAAGAAAAAAAAAATAGATGAGAAGAGCAAGATTGAAGCCCTCAGAAAGAACAGAATAGGTCTTCTAGAGATAAAAAAACCGACAAATAAACAAACAAAAAAAACTGCAAGAGTTGAAAAATGAAATAGCTAGCTTGGAAAACAGAGTGGTCTAAATAGAGGAAAGGATCAGTGATATTGAAGACAGAAATCTAGAAATAAATCAGAAGGAAGAAGAGAGAAACGAAAGAATGGAAAATAATAAAAGAGAAATTCAAGAACTAGCTGATACTATCAGGAGAGGAAACATAAGAATAGTGAGCATTATTGAAGGTGAGGAAAAGGAACAGGGATTAGAAAGCATTTTCAGACTAATAGTTGATGAGAATTTCCCAAATCTCAGGAATTAGCTGGAGCTTGGAGTTCAAGAAGTCAACTGAACACCCAATTATATCAAGCCTAAAGGGCCTTAACCAAGACACGTTGTATTAAAATTATCAAAAATCAACAACAAAGACAGAATTCTCAAGGCAGCCAGGGAGACAAAAATGGTAAATTCTAAAAGTAAACCCATTAGATTATCCTTGGACTTCTCAGCGCAAACCTTACAAGCCAGAAAGGAATAAAATCAAATATTTAAACTATTAAGTGAAAGGAACTATCACCCTAGAATAATGTATCCAGCTAAGCTCTCCTTTAGATATGAAGGAGAAATTAAGACTTTTCCAGACTTGCAAAAATTGAGAAAATCCTCCACTATGAGGCCTACACTATAGGGAATACTAAAATTAGGAGTAAAGTAACTATCAGGCAAATAGAAGCAGAGACATGCAACCCTTACGTAGAACAGGGTATTATAAGCTTAAACAATATGAAGAGAATTGCTATAGCATACAAAGGGACAAATTGAGATAACAATGACTGAAAAAGGGGGATTCAAAGATTCAAATTCTCAAAGGGGAACAGAGATAAGGCATGAGCAGAAGAAAACGGATGACTGTATATATATAACTATCCTTTACATATTCGTAATGGTAACCACACACAGAAAATTCCAAACTAAAGTATATAACATAAAGAAGAAGGACCAGAGGAAAAACCCACAAACCCAACCAAAATAAAGAAAACAGAAACACAAAAACAAAGAAACAATGGAAACACTGAGCTATCAGAAAGCGAGCCATAAAATGGCTATAAGAAGACCTCGTATTTCAATAATCACCCTAAATGTAAATGGATTGAACTCACCAATAAAAAGGCACAGAGTTGCAGATTGGATCAAAAAACAAAACCCAACCATATGCTACCTCCAGGAGACACATCTCAGGTCTAAAGACAAATATAAACTCAAAGTGAAAGAATGGAAAATGATATTTCAAGCAAATGGCATTCAGAGAAAGCAGGAATAGCGGTACTAATATCAGGTGAAATAGACTTCAACACAAAAAGGTAAAGAAAGATACTGAGGGACACTTCATAATGATAAAGGGGATCATGCACCAAGAAGACATATACTTATTAATATGCTCCTAATCAGGGAGCCATGAAATTTGTAAAGCAATTACTAAGAATGAAAGGGAGAAACAGACCAAAACATTATCATAGTAGGGGATCTAAATACCCCACTATCGGATATAAACAGATCATCCAAACAGAAAATCAATAAGGAATAACATCCTTAAATGACTCATTAGACCTACTGGACATAATTGACATTTACAGAGCCTCCCATTCCAAAACAGCTGCTTATACATTCTTCTCTAGGGGACATGGAACAATTCAAGAATTGACCACATACTAGGACAGAGAGATAGCCTCAACAAATATAAGAAGGTTGAAATCATACCAAACATATTCTCTGATCATAATGCTTTGAAACTAGAGATCAACTGCAAAAAGAAAGCAGGAAGAACCACAAATACATGGAGGTAAACAACATGCTACTGAAGAATAACTGGGTCAGAGAAGAAATAAAAAGAGAGATCAAGAGATACATAGAAACGAATGATAATGATAGTGATAATGATAGTCCAACATATCAAAACTTTTGGGACACGGCAGAAACAGTCATAAGAGGAACTTTCATATCATTACAGGCCTGTTTTCAAAAACAAAAATGAGCCCAAATAAACAACCTAACGCTTCATCTTAAAAAAGTAGAAAAGTAAGAACAAATGAAACCTAAAGTCAGCAGAAGGAAAGAAATCCTCAAAATTAGAGCAGAAATAAATGAAATTGAAAATAAAACTAAAAAATAGAAATAGAAATGCAACAAAGAGCTAGTTCTTTGAGAAGGTTAATAAAATTGACAAACTCCTGGCTGGATTCACTAAAGAAAAAAGAGAAAAGACATAAATAAACAAAAGCAGGGATAAAAGAGGGGGAAATTATGACTGATTCCACAGAAATTAAAAGGATCATAAAAGAATATTATGAAAAAGTATGAAACACCAAATTTAATAACCTAGAAAAAATAGACCAGTACTTAGAAAAATACAACCTATTAGACTTGATCAAGAAGAACTGAAAAATCTAAATAAATCAATCAGCACTATGGAAATTGAAACAATCATCAAAACCTACCAAAAATTAAAAGTGCAGGACCAGATTGCTTCACCAGTGAATTCTACCAAACATTCAAAGAAGATTTATTACCTATTCTCCTCAAACTCTTTTAAAAAGTTGAAGATGAGGTAATACTTCCCAAATCATTTTATGAAGCTAATATTACTCTGTTACCCGAACCTGGTAAAGATAAGACAAAAATGAAAAACTGTAGATCAATATCTCTCATGAACACAGATTCAAAAATCCTAAATAAGATACTAGCAAACCAAATATAGCAACATATTAAAAAGATTATACACCACGATCGTGTGGGTTTCATCCCAGAAGCACAGGGATGGTTCAACATATGCAAATTGATGTGATACAGCACATAAACAAATTAAAGAATTATATGCAAATTGATGTGATACAGCACATAAACAAATTAAAAAATAAGAATTATATGATCATGTCAATAGATGCAGAAAAAGCCTTCCACAAAATACAGCATCCATTTATGATCAAAACACTTTAAAAAATTGGTATAGAAGGAAAATACCTTAACATAATAAAGGCCATATATGACAAACACTCAGCCAACATTATACTTAATGGTGAAAAACTAAAAACCTTTCCTCTAAGATCAGGAACAAGGTAAGGCTGTCCACTATCGCCACTGTTATTCAACATACATTGGAGGTTCTTGCGAGTGCAATCAGACAAGAGAAAGATATAAAAGACATCCAAACAGGAAATGAAGAATTCAAACTGTCACTATTTGTGGATGACATGATTCTCTATATAGAAAACCCTAAAGACTCCACAAGAACTCTACAACAAACAATAAGCAAATACAGTAATGTTTCCAGATACAAAATCAATGTTCAAAAATCCATAGCTTTTCTATATTCTAACAAGAATTGTCAGAAAAAGAAGTGGAAAAAATAATTCCTTTTGCAATTGCAAGAAAAAATAAAATAAAATACCTAGGAATAAAATTAGGAAAACTTGTGAAAGACCTATATAATGAAACCCCTAAGACCCTATTAAAAGAAATTGAAGACACAAAGAAATGGAAAGATATTCCATGTTCTTGGATTGGAAAAATCAACATAGTTAAAATGACCATATTATCTAAAGCATTGTATAGATTTAATGCAATCCCCATCAAAATCCCCTTGGTATTTTTTAAAGAAATATAATTTAAAAAATTATCAGATTTGTATGGTAGCTAAAGCCATTCTGAGGAAAAGAATGAGGCTGGAGGCATCATGCTGCCCGACTTCAAATTATACTACAAACGACAGTAATCACAAAAGCATGGTATTGGCAGAAAAACAGATACACAGACCAATAGAATAGAATTGAGAGTCCCAAAGCAAACCCATGTTTATATGGGCAAATAATTTTCAACAAAGGAGCCCGAAACATACAATGGAGAAAGGAAAGCTTCTTTAATAAATGGTGCTAGGAAAACTGGAAAGCCACCTGCAAAAGAATGAAATTAGACTGCTATCACCATACACCAAAATTAAGGACTTGAATATAAGACCTGAAACAGTAAATTGCATAGAAGAAAACATAGGACTAATCTCATGGACCTTAGACTCAAAGAGGATTTTATGGATTTAACCTCAAAGGCAAGGGAAGTAAAAACAAAAATAAATGGATGGGACTACATCAAAGTAAAAGTTTCTGTACAGCAAAAGAAACCATCAACAAGGTAAAGAGACAACCATCTGAATGGGAAAATATATTTGCAAGCAACACTTTCATTAAGGGCCTAATATCCAAAATATACGAAGAACTCATACAACTCAATAACGACAAAAAACAACCCAAAAAACAAAAAAACAGCCAATCCAATTAAAAAATGGGCAGAGGACCTGCAAAGACACTTCTTCCAAGAAGACGTACAAATGGCCAACAGACATGAAAAGATGGTCAACATCACTAGCTATTAGGGAAATGCAAATCAAAACCACAATAAGATACCATCTCACACCTGTTAGAATTGCTATTATCAACAGGCCAAGTATTAACAAATGTTGGAGAGGATATGGAGAAAAAGGAGCCCTCATACACTGCTGGTGAGACTGCAAATTGGTATAGTCACTATGGAAAACAGTATGGAAGTTCCTCAAAAAACTAAGAAATGATCTACCATATGATCCAGCAATCCCTCTACTGTATATTAACCCCAAAGACTTGAAAACATACATCTCAAAAGATATTTACACATTGATGTTCATAGTAGCATTATTCACCATGGCCTTAACATGGAAGTAACCGAAGTGCCCTACAATAGATGATTGCATAAAGAAGTTGTGGTACATATATGCAGTGGACTATTACTCAGCTTTAAGAAGAGATGAAATACTGCCATTTGTGATAATATGGATGGATCTTGATATAATCAATCTAAGCGAAATAAGCCAGACAGAAAAAGTTGAAAACCACAGAGTGTCATTTATATATGGGATATCAACCTAAAAGCAACAAACAAACATGACAAACAGAGACTCATGAACATGGACAATAGACTAGTGGTTACCAGAGAGTGGGAGAGGGAGGGAGGTAGATGGAGTAAAAGGGATCAAATATGTGATGGGCGATAAACATACAATACAAAATATATATGACTTACTGTTGAATTGTACACTTGAAACTTACTTGATTTTGTTAACCAATGTCACCATAAAATAATAATAATAATAATAATAATAATAATAATAATAATAATATGCCACTTAAAAAAAGTCAATGTCACGGTAATGCAATCACTAAGGTCTGTTTGGCTTTAATTCTGAACAAGAAGAAGTAGTTTGTCTTCCTTCTTTCACTTAACAGTGGCATATATTTTGGCTACCACTACAGACACTCTTTTCATTGATATAATCAATTAATCATTTAATCAACAAATGTTCACCAGATCTCTACTACTTGCTAGCTTTGTGCTGAGCATTAAAAGACAAATAAGACGATCCTGCCCTCCAGAAGCTCACAGTGTACCAGGGAGCAGGGATTTGTAATAATGCAAAGAGATAAATGTTATAGCAACATAAGAAACTGGGAGCTGGGAACTCAGGGAAAAGAGTGAATAATTCATCTTTGGAAGGGAAGAAGCTAAAAGGAAATGTTCATAGAAGATATGAAAAAGTAATCACAACTTTGAAAAATGATGAGTAGGAGAAGAGATTCTCAAGGCGGAAAGTGAGGAAAAAGATTTCTGGCTGGAGAAAAGCATGCTTTCCTTCTGCAAATATTTCTAAGCATCCAATATGAATTTTCAATTGTGTGCTAGGCATTCGGGGAGAAATGTCAATAAGACCTGGTTCCTGGTAAGAGAGGTCTTTATATCTCGGAAAGATAGATAAATAAGCAATGGCTTTAAACTATGGGAAGTGTTAAAATGGAAAGAAACACACGATGTATATAGAATGAGCAACCACGCTAGGAGTCAGGGAAGGCTTCCATGAAGACGTGACGTCTGGGTTGACTTCAGTCGGCTGAGAAGTTTTTCAGGTGGATAAGAGAACATCACTTCACAAAATTAAGGCATGGGAGTGAAGAAGATTGAGGTGAGAGTGAAGTACAATAATTCGGCCTGATAAAAAGGGAGGGAAGTGGGAAGCTGAGAGAGGTCAGAAGTGAGGAATTTTTAATGAATGGGAGTAGAAAATAATGGAAGGGGTTTAAGCAAGGACAAGTCATGGCCTGATTGGCACTCATTTAAAATAATAACAGCTGGTGGTTATTGAGTTTTTATTCTGTGTCAGGCTTGAGGCTAAGTGTTTTAATTAATCTTTCTGTCTCCAGTGTCCAGAATTCACTGGAGGGGCGGACCAGAGTTAGAGACAGTGAAGAGGCCAATAGGGAGGTGGCATGCATGGGGCCTCATCATCAGTGCTAAAATCACTGTCATTTCCCAGTATTGTCATTCATCACCCTTTTTTCTTGCAAATCCCAAAGGACTTTATTCCTGTGTGACAGTCCTTACTTTTATTGTTGTAAAGCAAAATGAAGAATATGACATGAGTTGGGATTACTCAATTGTGATACCCAATTTATATACTACCTTATGCCACATTCTCTTAGTTGTGACTTTAGCAGGTTATGAAGCATCTCCAAGCCTTAGTTTTCTCATTTATTAAAAATTTAGGAAGAATGATATAAATATAGAGTTGCGCGTGATAAATAAAATACTCGTGAAACACTATCCCAGGGTTAGCACATGTCAAAAATCTAACAAATACTTATTTTTTTTCCTCTTCCTTTCCATAGAACCATAAAAGAGAGGATTCCCTTTCCCTGAGTACCTTCTCTTTTCCCATTGTTCTAAGCCCTGTTCTCAACCTGCAGATTGACACATGTTTGATACACTGAGTTGAGTTCAGAGGCAGAGACTTTACCACAGCAGGGAGAAGCCTATACTTCTGAAGTAGAAGAGATCATCCCTGACTTCCAGGCATCAGCCCAGAAGATCAAAAAATTATTGATCAGAGCCCAAAGTTGAGTTGATATGGGCAAAGTAAATAGGTAGTTGAACACTGGTGTCAAGATGGCAGGGCCAGGATGTTGCCTGCTTGGATAAAATACAACACTCAATGCTTAGCTCAATACCTTGTGGCTTTCTGTCAGGGTACATACAGTCCTTGACTGACTCACACTGACCCCTTCTTCCTTTTCCCCAGCAAGTGCACACACTGTGGATACGAGAACATCAGTTGAACAATTATTGGACGTTCACTAATCATGACATCCTGTTTCAACGTCTATGCATTTATACATGATGTTTTCTCTGTGTAAGGTGTCCTTTCTCTCTTGACTGTCTGGCACACTAACATTTATTCATCAAGACTAAGCCTCAAGTGACCTACTCCATGAAGACCTCTTTGCAATTCTCCTCTTTTGTGTCCTACAAGTTCCTAAACTTTCTCCTAACACCAACCACACTGAACTTCTATGCTTCATCCTGAATATGATACAATCTAATCATTACTATGAAGAGAGGCAGGATAGTTTATTGCTACAAGCTCTCCTGCCACCCAGGACAGAGTGGCTCCAAGGATAGGCTTGGGACATTGCTTTGGGAGGAGACACAAAACTTGCTCCAGGGTGTGTAGTCTCTTGTGCTCTTATTTATATATGCAAAGTTCATTTGTCATAGTCATTATCATCATCATAATGCCTATTTTATAGATTAAAAATTAAAGCTCAAGGAAGATAAATTACAAGATTAAAAATATACTATGGACAAGTATTAAAGCATTTATTCAAATCTATGCCTTTTAATTTCAAGTCTAGAACTCTCCAGAATGTCTGCGTTAGTTGTCCCTAACCAAGACATCTACATCTGGCCACAGAAACTAACACCTTGGATTCCCTGACACATGAAAAAGAAACTGTTTCCATAACCGAAGCAAAGCACCAAATGTCCCAAGATGTGATGACACTATGGTGTAACCCAGATCTCATTACCCTGGAATTTTTCTATGTTGATTCTTGTAGCCACCACTATACTAGGTTTTCTATGTTGATTCTTGTAGCCACCACTTTCTAAGTCTGGGTTACCTAAGGGTGAGCAAACATTCCTATCCTCACTTCCCGTTAGCACAGCTGAGATGGAAACTTTCATAAAGACCTTTACTAAATACTAACAGAGAACAGAACATGAAATGATGGCCCAGTGTTTCTCAAAGGGTAGATCTGGATCACAGAATCATTATCACTCAGAAACTTGCTAGATATCCAAATTCCCAGGCTTTATTCCAGATGTATCAAATCAGAAACCCTGAGAGTGGGGCTCAGGGCTCTGTTTAGTGGCCATTCAGTTTGAGAACCGCCATGCTAAAGAAAGTACAGAGGATTCAAAGACAAGCAGTTGGACTAATTAAAGGCTTGTAGGTTCATGATAGCTAACCATTTACTCAGATCTAGCCTGGTCTGTCCCATGTTCTTTCTGAGGGCACTGTCTAGTGATATCGCTTGTTGATTCCTCAGCTCTTCTCCTTCCTCATCTCTTCTCTGTTCTCACTTACCGAGGAGAAGAGAGGGGTTTGTATTAGTCAACCCCACAGTCCTGCACAAAGTGGAGCCAATAACTCATCTATGTCTGAATAACAAGACCCTCTCATCTCTTCAAATCCCCATCAGCACAGAAAATGCTGTCAAGTCACTGAACTATCTTCCATTTCCACTACTAGAAATGGGTTTGAGGGTCAGTTCTTCACTTACATTTTATGTGTCCAACGTTAGTGGTTTGCTTATGTGGGTTCCCATATCAAAGATGCACCTCCATGTGTGTAAGTTCAAACCCTGTTACCCCTCCCAACATAAGTCTCACTTCTTCCATGAAGCCTTTCTCATGACCTTGTATTTGGTTTGTATCTCCTTACTGTTTGTATTTGGAAACAGCTCTGAGCGTGTGACATCTGCTATTTTATGTAGTTAATAATCCTTGTATATAAGTGTTGTTTCCTTCAAATTATTTGTGGACAGGAATCATGGTTTATAACTTCTCGTATCCGTAGAAGAATCTAGCATAGTATTTCTTAGCTCTGGATGCATATCAAATTGATCAGGAAGTACTTTAAATCACACTAAAACCTGAACCTCAGCCAAAGCTATTCTGAGTAAACTGACCTAGGGTGGGCCATAGGCATTCGTATGTAGATGCTCCTCGGTGATTAAGAGGTACAGGCAGGGTAGGGGATTGCTGATTGGCAGTAGCTTCTTCTCCTTCCTTCCACTGTTACTCCATTTTTCCTCTAACCCTGTGCCACCTCCCTTCCTTTCTCCCTCCCCTCTCCTTCCTCCTCCTCTTTGTCCTTCACCTTGCCCCCACCTTGCCCTCCCTCCTCCTCTCTCTCTAGCCCTCCCCCCTCTCCTTTCTTCTTCTTCTTCTTCTTCTTCTTCTTCTTCTTCTTCTTCTTCTTCTTCTTCTTCTTCTTCTTCTTCTTCTTCTTCTTCTTCTTCTTCTTCTTCTTCTTCTTCTTCTTCTTCTTCTTCTTCTTCTTCTTCTTCTTCTTCTTCTTCTTCTTCTTCTTCTTCTTCTTCTTCTTCTTCTTCTTCTTCTTCTTCTTCTTCTTCTTCTTCTTCTTCTTCTTCTTCTTCTTCTTCTTCTTCTTCTTCTTCTTCTTCTTCTTCTTCTTCTTCTTCTTCTTCTTCTTCTTCTTCTTCTTCTTCTTCTTCTTCTTCTTCTTCTTCTTCTTCTTCTTCTTCTTCTTCTTCCTCTTCTTCTTCTTCTTCCCCTCCTCATCCTTCTCCTCCTCCTCTTCCTCCTCCTCTTCCTCCTTCTTCTTTAATGATGACCTATGAATTTTCATTTACTTTTCCTTAGGCACATAGTAGAGTATGGATAAATATTGAAAACGACTGCTTCTAATAACAAAGTCGAAGCCATCTAATATCAAACCTCAATCAGTTTTCCAACAGACTGCTCTTGTTGGTGATGCTTTTGGTAACTGATCTCCAAAAGATGACACACTTGATTATCCCAAGCCTCAGAATTAGCCATTGGTCAAATAGCTAAGGTTCTTGGTTGAGGGAAAAAAAAAGACCAGAGCAGAGAGATCTAGACCATGAAATTATTTAGCTTGTGGAAGAGAAAATGGAAGGGGTTTCTATGTGAGTCTATGTTGTCAATGAAAATGACACTAGCATTTGAGTGGGTACTCTATAGTTTACAAAGCACTTTTATAGCCAGTCTTTCATTTCATGTTCCGACAGTACAAAACAAATAATTGTGCCTATTTTAGAGATGAGGAAACTGAGGCTCAGAGACCTTTAAGTGATTTTAACTGGGTTTTGCAACTTGTAAATCTAAATATGGTCCTCTTTTCACTGCTTCACTGCTTTTCCAATGCCTAACATATTATACCTTAAAGGAGTTAAGATATACAGAGAAAATGGATGTTTGACTTTCAAGGTTGTGCTACTACAGAGAGTTTATTCTTCATATAGGCCTAAGTAAGGGTGAATATTCCTCTATCTTAGAAAGATATATGTTCTTTAAAAAAAAAAAAAAAAAAACTAGACTGGACAATATATCATCCCAAACTTTCTCTGTCTTGAAACACTATAGCTATCATGGTTTTAATTATGAATCTAGCCTGCTTATTGGCCTCATCTACTGTAGCATCTATAGAGAGAGAAGGGATGCTAAAGTAAACCATCATAGAATGTCCTGATCCCCTGATATCCTGTCATCTGTGCTAGGAAACCATTGCCAATTTTATGAAGTAACTTTTCTCTCTGATTATTGAATTCCTTATGGTTATGTGCATAAAGCTAATACAAATATGTTTAAAATCTGAAAAATACACTACAGATAAACTGCATGATTGAGGAGTCTTTACTTTCCTTCTCTGACATGGCATTTCTCAATTTAGAAACTATTAAAACAACCACTCAGCCACCCACATTGGGCTTTTATAGCTACAGTGTTTAGTTCAAAACTTCACCTAATAATTTACTAAAGTCATTCCCATCCAAGAAGCTTAGGCACCTCTTCCAAATTTAATACCACTACCCATCTCCCCTTCCAAATTCTCCTGTGTCTTCATCCCTTTCCTTCACTTGGATCCCCCTCCTACTAGTGCTCTCCTTGTTGTGGTCCACTGAATCTATCTATGCACTGATGCTAGATTAGTCTTCCAGAAGCACAGCTCTGACACAACCACATCTTGTTAAAGAAAAAAACTTTTATAATTACCTGTTGTCAGCCCCAAGTTCATCCCACTGGCCACGCCAAGTATCAGTACCGAGTTGATCAAGAAGGGAAGGTTCGATGGTGAGATGTCCAGTTGGAATGCACAAGAGGCAGACATGAGAATGAAACTGCAGGCACCAACTTTATTGTGCGCACTTCTGTTGGGAAGTACAGTTCTACTGGTGGGAGCACAGTCTAATGTGGGGAGCATGGTATTGTGCGCTCCCTTTTCTTATGCTCCCTTTTCTTATGCTCCCCTTCTGCTCTCCAGGGAACCACATTGATCCACACATAGAAGAATACAATAGTGTCATTCAGCCACACATGCGTGATACAATAAGCTGAAGCATGTTTATATAACATTCTAAATCCGGAGTCCTATTCCTAGCTGCAAGCCTGGATCACAGCCAGACCTTGGACCAGGCAGACCTTGGACCAGCCAGACCTCTGGTGCCCATACCAGTAGCCTGTAGAATAGGTCTTGTTGTTCAAGATACTCCACAATCTAACCCAGGTCTGTTCCTAGGGTGAATAAGAAACTAAGGATTCAGATTCTAGAGCAGGATTGCTCAAATTTGAAAACCAGATCCACTAAATCTACTGCTTACCAAGCATGCATCCTTGCACATGATACTTATTGCTCCATAGCTTAATGTTCCTATTTATGTTACAAAAATAATTATAGTACCTACTTCATAGAGTTGTATGAATTAATTAAAATATTTAGTGCCTTTTATATTGTGAGCACAAAAATGAATGTTATTTCTCTATTGTTATTACTATTATCAATATTGACTATTGCTTGCCCAATACAATTTTCCACCATAATCTTCGTCTACTCCTAATTTCAGTCTATCTTCCTCAGGCTTCCTCATACTGTTTTTTTTTTTAACTATTTGGTCCATGCTTTTCTCTCAACCCAAAATGCCTTCTAGCCACAAAAAACTCAGAGAAGAAAAAATAGTTTAGTTTTGTATTCCGGTACCAATTGGTTTGTGGTGGCTACCTGGAAGGATGAATAGAAAAAGATTTAGTGTCTGTTTTGACTCAGAGTAGATGGAGATGGTGAGAAGGAGGCTATAATGAGTTGTTGATGGGACAGCAAAAGCATACATAAAAGTGTTTGCTATTCCGGGCCTGAAATCTGTCATTGTCAAGGTCTATTTCAAATACATGATGTTATATCTCTTCATCTCAAAGTACTTAATCGTAATCACATCTACAAAGGCTCCTTTTCCATAAGGTAACATATTGATGAATTTCAAGGATTAGAATGTGGAATGGCTTTTAATATGGAATTATTCTTCCTACTACATATCCACAGTGCTTATTATGTACTAGGTGCTGTTTTAAGTGCTTTGCATATATAATTTAATTAATCCTCTCAATAGTTTTGATGAGGAAGGTACAAATATTATCATTCCTCTCATAATTGAGGAAACTAAGGCACAGATAGGTAAAGTAATTTGCCCAGAGTTCAGCAGTACAAGGTAGCAGAGCCAGGATTTGACATGGGTACTCTGGATCCTGAGTACATGTTCTTAACTACTATGCTAAACACCTTGTTAAAGAATTAATATTTATTGATCTGAAAGTTTAACATCAAAATTACTTTAGGGGGCTTGAAATTTATATGAGCTACTTATTATCTTTGAATACCCATTCTCAGTATTCACATAGATATATACAACAGCCATACATATAGAAATATATTGTGTCATGGCCTAGTTTATTCTACGTCACTGACTTAGGTTTTCTTTAACTCTGAGAATTTCACTAATTTCTATGATTGGAGTCTTATTTTTGTCAGTTTTCGAGGATCTATTGTTCTTACAATCAACCAGAAAACATACTTTACATATTTTATGTAATACTGATTAGAGGGTCAGATGTCCAAAGATCGAAACTTATAATATTAAAAAAAGTGTGTTTTGTTTGTTTGTTTGTTTTTTACTGGCTGTGGCACTAAAATTGTTTAAGTTTATCGTTTAGGGTTATACAAAACTCTGAAGTTGAATTTAGATGGGTCTCCACCATTGCCTCTATCTGCTTCACAAGAAATATTCTTAGATTTATTTTTACAGTAATGGGGAGCTATTGAAAGGTCTTTAACAATATAGATAAAATCACTACATTTAAATTTTGAACAGGTCATTTTTGCTGCAGCTGGGAATGTTGGACCATAGACCAGACAAATGGTCATTTCAGAAGTTTAGGTGAAGATGATTATAGCTTGAACTAAAATTGTTCTTGACACATAGAGAAAGGAATACGTTTTTAAAAATTATTTAATTAATAAGTGTCTTGGTAATGAATTAGATGAGAGAGCTAAAGCAGAAGTCAAAGGTAACTGTCATGCTTCAGGTTTATGTCATTGAATGAAAAACAATTACATTTAATCTGTTAGAGCAGGAGTCCCCAATCCCTGGGCCATGGACCGATACCTGTCTGTAGCCTGTTATCAACCGAGTCTCACAGCAGGAGGTGAGCAGCGAGCTAGCAAAGCTTCATCTGTATTTGTAGCTGCTCCCCAGTACTAACATCACTGCTTCAGCTCCACCTCATATCATCAGGCATTAGATACTTATAGGTGCACTGATCCCTGGTTCCAAAAAGGTTAAGGGCTATTGTGTTAGGACACAGTGAAAGGAGTGGTCAAAAAAGAGTTATTAAGTAGCTTTTGATATAATGAATTTGATGTACTTTAGTAAACATCCGAGAAGGTAAATAAGGAAGGCACTTGAATACATTGGTCTAGAAACCAGAAGAAAAATGTGTACAAAAGACATATATATGTATCATTTACATATACTTATAATAATTACATAATGATTTGTATGAGATCTTCAGGTTTAGACAAGTGAGAAAAAAGAGATCCTAAAGATCAATCTTGAAGGATCTCAATTATTTGTTTATGTAAAGGAGGATGAGCTTTCCAATTTACAGTAGGCACGTCTTCAGTTGGTAAGTTACTTATTGCCCTTTTCTTTCAACTCATTCACTATCAACACCAAGTGAGCACATAGTGACTAAGCTTCCATAATTGCAATGGAAAAATAGAGAGGGCAGAGAAAGCAGAAAATCCCATTTAGCGTGGCCCGACATAAAGGACAACTGTCTTCATTAGCTTTGCTGCTGGAAATCACTACACTGCTGAAACATATTTTTTGCTTTGTCTTTGTCTATTCAGGAAAGTATACTTTATCTTTTTCTCCACAACTTGAAGAAGGTCCTTCTCCCTTCACTCCAAAAGAGCTGCCATATATATTTTTTTATTAATCTAGTTTCCTTAAACAGAATCACAGTCATTGATTTAAAAGAAGGTCCTTTACCTAAACTGAATAGGTTAGAGACTTTTCCTTTCCTCTTTTTTTTTAAACTTGAGATATAAGACAGTAAACCTCAGTTCCTCACTGGTGATAACATCTTTGTTGTGTACCTCACACATAGTGGCACGTATACAGGGACCAGGTGGAATTCAGCTATGTGAAAGATGTCTGACTGAAGGACAGAAGACAATCTGCAAGGAGCATAAACGATAGGGGAAAATAGTCCTGTCAGCCAGCAATATTCTGGATTAAGTATTTCCAAAGGCACAACTGCATCCAAGCCTTTACTACAGTTTGCATAAGTAAGACGATAAATGACATTTTTTGCAAAGGTGATGTTGTACTTTGGGTTCAGATACTTGACATGCAGCTCAGAGAATGATGATAGATAAAAAGTGGTTGAGAAGAGAGGTTCACTGCATTCCTGGGCAGAGATGCACTTTCTGATGGGAGTCTGTTCTGCACTGAGGGAAGGTAGTAGAGAATCAGCTCAGGAAGAGGGTGGGTGGGTGTGGTTTGCTCATAAATGATGTGTTATAGTTTGGTAATTGCCCTCTGGGATCTGGAGTTGGCATTATCTTTTACAAGGTAATGAAGCTGTGGGATGACTTCACTTTTCTTAATCTGCTAAATTCTATTGATTCAATTTTATTCACTCAAGTGGAGAGGGAGTGGGAGGATGAAGTCTCTTGCTATTGCAGGAGAAGCAGCTTATTACCAAAGGCTTCTCTCAGACTACACAGTTTCCTTAGGATCTGCCCACTGCACGTTCGAAGACAGAGTATGAGTAAATGTATGTGTGGGAGGTGCATATAAATGCAGCATAACCCAGAACAATATTTCAAAATGAAGGAATTGTTTCTTCTTGACTATCTGAGCTAATTGAAATAAGGCTTTTATGAATTGTTGTTCAGCCAATCAGGTTCTTTATAAACAGCAGTAATAAAAAATATGTGTGTATTTGTCACCAATTATGTACCAGAAGGGTGTTGACACTGGCCTTATATTGCCCTGAATTTCCACAATGAGCATACGGAGTGTGCATTATCAACACCAATTTGTAGGTGAAAAAACTGAGGCTCAGAGATACTAGGTCACTTAATAAAAATAATCCCACTGGTAAAAGGAAGGATTTGAACTCACATATGAGTTTTCTAATGACAAATCTAGAGAGAACTGATGTTTGAATTTCCTCTAATATTTATAGTTATAACCAAGTAGTTATAACCAAGATTACTATTTCATGGGGGATAAAATGGCTTGGTAGGCATATAACAGAAAGGCATTCATTGCTGATAGCTCCAGCTTTTCCACTTCACCTCTCTGAGCTATGCAATCTTGGCTGTCCCAGCGCAAGGGTGTAAGGTCCAGTTTTGGCAGTAGACTGGATCTGATGACCTTTGGAGTTTGAATTTCAGTCAGAAGATCTCCTGTTCAGATAAGAGCTGGTCCTTGTCACTTTGCATTGTCAGACTGCAATCCTCCTCAGGGAACACAATGACAATGAGAGCAAACTCTAGTGACTTTCATACAGGAATTTTGATGCCTGTCTGAGGAGATAATCAAGCTCATTCATGCCTTCTTATTTACAAGCCTTTCTGCTAATGTACCAGTGATTAATGCCGAGTCACAGTTGCCTTCAGATTGGGATTTGCTGGTGCACAAATGTTCAGAACACATTGTCTCATTTCCTGGACCCTACAGACCTCCTAAGGTTCTTGTCCTTACCATGAGCCCTAACTCTGAGAGCAATGTTAGTTTTGTAGCCAACATCTTTCTACAATGCTGAACATTTAGCCCTAAAATTTATTTACCCAGAAACAAGTTTCCTTCCTACTCATTCAAGTACACTTGTAAGCCAGAGTGTCAGGCTTAGAACCTCATTCTGCAAGGAAGGCACTCTCATCTCAACAAAGAGGACCTGGAATCATCAAATGATGTAACCACAACTAATTTCATGAAGGGGCTGCTTTCTTGTCTCTGGATAGACCCCATGCCAGAGACACATGAAGTTGAAAAATCAAAGTCTGGGTTTATTAATCATAGAATTGTCTGGACACCCAGCATAAAGCCCTAGAGCTAATGCTGGACCAGAAGTAGGAGGAATTTCCTCTTATTTTCACCTCATTATCTTACTCAGTCATGGGTTTTCTGAGATGAGACAGATGTGAAAAATATCAGAGACAGGAGAAGAGGCCAGTTCTCTCTGGCCCAGCTAATATACTTCCATCCCTGTTAGCTAAGATCTCCCTTGTGTGCCAGGTACTTTCCCCTATTCAGCCCTCAGATATAACTCTTTCTCTTTGTTTTTATACTCTTTTTATTTCCTTTTTGCAGCTTCTCTTTTATTAATTATTTCTTAAACAAAGTTGTTTTGTTTTGTTTGTTTTATCATTTGCATTCTGTTTTTTCTCTTTCTCTCATTGGCATGTTTTTGTGATCCCTTTTATCTCCCTAATTCCTCTCCACTCACTCCACACACATGTACTTTCTGATCCTTCTTTTCTTTCATTTTTCACTTTTTTTTTTATGTCTATAACTCTTTTTGTATTTATTTATTTAAAAAAATTTATGGTGACACTGGTTAACGAAATCCAATAAGTTTCAGCCGTACACTTTAACAGTAAGGCATATATCTATTTACAAGTGTATTCACCTCCCACAGTTAGATTTCTTTCTGTCACCACATCTAAACCCCCTTTACCTCACCTACCTCCCCTCTCCCCCTTCATTTTTCACTTTTAATTTTTTCTTGTTGTGTTCTCCCACTTATTATCGTCCCCATTTTTGTCTAGTTTTTATTTCACCTTTCTCATCACTTCCTATTCTGTATTGTCTCACACCCTGCTGATTTGAAATTTGTCCATCTTCCTCTCTCCTTTCTCTCCTCTGAACATCAGCCTATGCCAATAACTTTCAGTGAGGTAACATCTTGAATACCAAGTTTCCCAGATATTCTTAAAAACAAAGAAACAAACATAAAAAAAAAAGTTCAAAAAAATCCAAACTGGGATGAGAATGAGGAATTCATTCACTTTCCAAATGTGACTTGTTTTATTCACCTAAATCCCTTGGCCCTCACCCATCCCACTTAATGCCTTCGAGAAGACCTGACTTCCTGCTATGAAATAAAAATTAATGGAGCTGGAGCCCACTGAACAAATGCTCCTTGGGTCAGCAGTATTAGAAAGTGTTCAACACCTGTCTCTCATGATATAGCAAATGTCACTGCTAGGACATTTGTAAACAGGGAAGGTACTTGTCCTCTGTAGGATTGCTGCTGAAGGCCTTGAGAACTGACAGATTTATTCAATGTTTATTTATAGCCATTGCAAGATCATCTTCTTCCCACTCTTGGTATGAGCAGATGCCCTAACTTTTACAGAAAGCATGGCCAACTTTTCCTCATTAGCTTATTTTACTGGGTAGCTGCCTAAGAATGAGTGCCAAAATTGAAGATTATTTTTATTTCAAGACCCAGTGATTCAAAGATGTTTTGACATTTAAAAAATATCTTAACAAGTAAAGATAAAGGTTTTAGGGGGATTAAAAAATTATAGTAAATGACTTTTTCCCCAGGATCTAAGAATATAGGCATAGTAGAAAAATGAGGCTCACTCTACCTTAGTCACCCTCTCCGGGGTTTATTTTTGGCCTGAAAAAATTTCTGTACTCTGTTTTCCAGTGTCATTCTTTTTACTGCTCCATGACAGATTGCCGCTCACGAGATACTCTGTAAGTTGTTCAAAGTCTAACTCTGTTTCTCTTTAGAAATAAAAAAAAAAAAATTGTCTTTATAATAGAGAACTGTTTTACCCCAAAGGCACAATTCTTTGTCAGAAATGTCATTACTAGATCAAGAATTTATATAGGAAACGACATAAAACATTTTAAGAATGAAAGTCCCACTCACCCTGGAACTAACCTCTTTTTCTGTGTGGACATGGTAAACTCTGCTATCCCAGCCCTCTCATCTTATATGATGCTGTGCTCAAGACCATCAGGAGAAAACTCACCATCCAGGGACACAGGAGCCCGGAA
Source organism: Pteropus alecto (assembly GCF_000325575.1). Taxonomy (NCBI): domain Eukaryota; kingdom Metazoa; phylum Chordata; class Mammalia; order Chiroptera; family Pteropodidae; genus Pteropus; species Pteropus alecto. The sequence continues at coordinate 4,888,392 of NW_006431288.1, read as the reverse complement.
TAGACATGATCATGTTCAGTCCAGATGTACATGCCTCAAGGAGTGTGTCTCTCCCAACCACAAGAGGTAAAACATGACCTGACATTGGTCAATGGAAACATCGAGCCCTATTGTATGTAATTGGCATGGCTGAGAGATAGGTGGCGAGGCTGTGAAAAGATTTTATTATTAGAGTATACTAAGAAAAAGCAAGATATAATATTAATAGTTAATCCTGGTGAGCTGGAGAATGTCCTTGGTTTCCATAGATAGGCTTCTTTGAGGTCTATGAAAACTGGAGGTGGGTCAAATACGGGAATTTGGAACACAAAATTTCTAAAAATGAAATGAATTTTTTGAAATGAAGGTATGACTTCAGAATAGTTTGAAGAACTTAATTTCAGTCCAAATCAACTTATGTATTCTTTCTTGAAAATGAAAAAATATTCAGCTTTTATATGTCCATCTACCACACAGGGTAGAGAATTGATTTAAAAAAAAAAAATCTCTTCAGAATTTTACATATAGCACTGGTGAAAACTTTCCCCAATTTTTACACAGTGAAATATCAGAAGTAATGGAAACTAGCAGCTGTCTCAGAAATGAAGGCATGGCCCACATTGGGAGCCAAGCTATGTGCCCCTTTAACCTGATGCTTCTTCATCTACTACTTTCTCAAGCAAGAACCGGCCTTTCTGAGCCCTATATCAGCCCCCTCTGGCACATCCTGAGTGAGGACTGCGAATTGTGGATAAGGAGTCTAGAGTGGAATTAATGGTAGCAGTCTCAGTGAGGAGAAGAAAGGCTCATCCAGCGCTTTGATGGGTGGACAACTATTTTCTTTCACTTGCAGTGACTAAAGCCCTGGCTCTGATTCCATGGGGAATATAAATCCCATGTCCTGTGTCTTAAGGGGAAACACAGTCAGAGAGCCCTATCTGAACTGGAGAAGACCATGCCCAGGATGGGTGATAGGTCTCTTTGGTGTCTTTGAGCACAGTAATTCCCTTGAAAGACTATACAGGAAAAAGAAATAAATTCTTAACTCCAAGACAAAGCAGAGAGGATGTTTGCCTCAAAAAAAAAAAAAAAACAAAAAAACTTCTGTCCTAGGAAAAACCCATAGTTGTCAAAATCTCTCTCCCCATCAAGCTCCCCTAGTCTGGTATTTGAAGGTCCACTCACTATTTCTGTTATTTAGTTATCTATTAAACCATTCTACATGTTAAGAAATATCTTTAATCTGGCTAGGGCTAAGTCAGAGCCAGTAAATGAGGCTGGGTTTGATCAAGACCAGTGGCTGAGAATTCAGGGCTTTTATATTGAGCTTCTGAAGAAAAAAAGTCTATCCTTAGATGCAGTTCTAAGTTCAGCTTCAGCTGATATAAATGGATTTTGTCCCAGGGGCTGTCAATAAATACCTTAGGAAGGTTCTGGAGAGATTTGGTTAAGTAGTTTCGTTAGTAAGACACTAACAGCATGAGAGTCTGAGAAGTCAATGGTGTGAGTCCCATAACTTACCTGCCCTCCCCCTAGCAAGGCTTAAATATAGATTTGACAATAACTCACCTGTCTTTTCCCCAACATCTTTCTACCTTCACTCTTCCACTCTGGATCCATTCATTCATCCGAACATCTACCAAGAGCTATGCATTATTCAAAGTCCTGAGGCAATAAGGCATGGTTTGTTTACCTGGGTTTGACTCCCAACTATTATATTTATCATCTGAGAGACCTTGGCTAGATCACATAACCAATCTAAGCCTAAGATTCCTTAACTATAGATAATAATTAATAACACCTACCTCAAACTCAAGATTGCTAAGAGAATTAGATGAGGTAATCTATTTAAAGCAATTAATTATACAGTACTTAAAAAGTACTAAAGAAGAATACCATTATAACTCTCAAGATGCAGTTCCCAGCCCTAGAGAGCTCACAGCTTCTGCAGTCTCTAGAGAAAAGGAACAAATAAATGACAGAAGCCAGATTCCAAGCATGCATATTTTTTACCTTTGCAACAGAACATGTTTGAAATAAACTGTATTTCCTAAATTCCTGCTCCTACCTAAGCCATGTCCCAGATAACCATAGGCTACATTTGCAGTGGGGTGAGAGCATGTAGAACTCAAGCTACTGTTTCACTTTTTCTCATGTGCAAAGCAAGCTGTTTTTGCAAAACATGCTAAGTCATTTCCATGGAAACCACTTTATCAGCTAGGATCCATCTCACTGATGCTGCAATGGAATTATTTGTTGATATCCTTTGGAAAAAACTGATGAGCATATATATATGGGCATTTGTGTGTATTTGATTTTAGGCACACACACACACACACACGAGTTCTTCTAATCCTTTTTTTTTCTTAGAGTTTTCACTAAGCGGATTGATTGTTGCTGAGGAAATTATGACATCATTGTCATCATGTGTAGCAACAAAGCTTCTGTTGTATTGAAGTCTTTATTTGTATTTAAGCAGGTTAAGAAGGAGGGTGGGGGTGTATTCAGTGGTGAGGTAAAGATAGAGATGGTCCAGTGGGTAGCAGGTAGTTGCCATCAATGAGAAAATTAAAGATAAAAAGGATGCGAAAACCTGTCATGAATGCCAGTGTCAACTAGCATCCAGGAATAATGACACTATGTTACCTGAAATATATTCCTTAGGCTAAAGTCCTCATTATTTCTGACCCCCAAGCTTGCTCTGGACACTGCTCCCTGCTCACATTACGCATACACATAGGTATCTGTGTTTGCTTAATTTTAGGCGCACACACACACACACACACACACACTCACACACACATCTGTTAGCATAAACTATTCAAGTCTCAAATATTTATCAATATTTATCAATGCATCAGGCACTGTGAAAAAGTTCTGTGGATAGTATGAAAATTGGAAAGGTAAGGCTCATGCCCACAAGAATTTTAAAAGTAAAAGGAAAGGTAGAAAAGTATGCAAATACTAGGTATGCAAGTCCAGGTAAAATTTCACAGAAAAGTCTTTTGTCATGATGATAAATATATAGGCTTAGTCAACTCACTTAGCTTTCAATGTTTTAGTTTCCTCATCTATGTTTTGCTGGTAAAGATACATAAAATGTGTTTAAGGAGTAAATAAAATTTCCTCTAAAGAGCCATTCAAATATAAGGGACAGGTATACACACATTCTGTGGGAGTCTTTAGAAAAAGTCTAACTGTGGAGAGTGTAGCTGAGATAAGTCCTAAATTCTGGCGGTCTGTTTGCAGTAAGACAAAGTGTTTAGAGAATATTACAGGCTAAGGGGATGGCATAGGCAGAATAAGATGATGAAATGCTGCCCGCTTGGAGGAATAGTTAATAACATGTTAAACAAGAATGTGAGGGGATATATCAAGGAGCAGAGCTAAGAAGATACTGGGAAGTTAAGCTGGGACCAGGATATCAGGGGATCTTGTTTGCCCAGAGTCTGGAGGAATATGTATCTTTCCATATAACTAGGTAGAAGACATTGAAGACATTTGAGCAAAGGCATGATATTATTCACAGCAGAAACTCACACAAACTCACAGACCACAGGCTGAGTTCAATGAACAGGTATTTTATTTGCTCAGAAAGTGTTTTATTATCATTTAAAAAAAATAACTGATTCTCTGTAGTTAAGGCCTAGTCAGCTCTTGTTTGTTACAAAAGTCATCCGCCCTACTGTTTTATAACCACAGGTTTACACACTTATATCATCTGTCTGTTCCTAGAAATTACTTGAGGTTTTAATAGCTGATTAATTAAAACTTTGGAAAACTTAATATGATGCTAGGATAGAGGATGTGATAAAGACTGAAAGAGGAGAAACAGGTTAAGAAGGGTGAATTCTACATACTTATGCCTGGACTTCTCAGCGCCATCCTTCTGGATAGAACTTAAGCTGTTGTGCTACATCCTTGAGGCTGGAGGATCCAGATGCAAGGGATTCAAAGCCTACTTTGCTACATCAATCATTTATTTGTCTAACAACCAACTTCGATCAATTACCCCAATAAAGTCCTATATGGCACATGGAGCAGAGAGACATTTAGGAGGAATATTTCCATGTGTGAAGCCCAAGTTCAAGTATCCAATAGAGAATTAAATCAAATGAATAAATGTTTCTAGTCCACTACTCTATGTAGGTCACATGTAGGGCTTTGGTGGAAACCACATAGATATATCATACATAGTTCTGGCCTTCAAGGTGCTCTCAATCTAAATTGAGAAATAAAGACAAACACACACATGAGAAATATAATGGATTGATTAA